>NC_061508.1:21832568-22027718 GCF_022539505.1 Lolium rigidum
CTACATACAAACAGCGCAAACTACAACTCACCGCTACTCCACCCATGAGGCCGTTATTCGCACTACAACGACTACGTACTGCGACTGGGGACGCCCAGCTCGAAAAGGAAAACAGTCAAGTCGATAGCCTTCATCGGGGTCGCAAGGCGACTGGCCCAAAGGCCATGGGTAGTCGGAACAAACTCCAAAGCATCGCCGCCACGAAATAACATAAAACCAAACGCAACCACTGAATCATAGTTAAGCAAAAGTTATCACTTTATTTACAACTAACACCCGCTCGCGGGCACTCAAGTTACTTCTTACACAGGGACTCAGAAACCTACGAAGATGGCCCCGGAGCCCCTTCTACTACAGGTTCGGCGCCGTCATCACCGTGACGAAACTTCGGCGTGTACAGAACGACCGGGTAAGTAGACAATGAGCCGGCCGCCGCGGCATGGAAGAGACGCTCCGCAGGATAGTCCACTGGGCCCGGCTCCTTCTCCGCGTCCCCAGGCGCCGCTTGGCTGGAGATGTGAGTCTCCAAGTCCGCGAGCCGCCGCACCCGGTCAGCAAAGGGACGCACCGCATCCATCAAGCGCGAGCACCTCGGCAACGTCGAACTCGCCAGTCTCCGAGGGGAAGCCAGCGGTAACCTCCTCCACGTCGAACCCCTCGGAGTAGTGCGCCAGCACCATGCTCAGAGCCATGGTAATGCCAACACGGCAGGAGGAGCGGCGAAGCCAGTCGACAACGGCCGGAATATTAGACACGGCCCTGAAGACAGACGGCGTGTCCCGCGGAATCACCTCCCGCGGACTCAGGTACTGGAGCGCCGCCAATATCTCCCCCGCACAGGCGATGATACGCGTGGTCGCGGTCGACAAGCATTCCCGTGGAGTCGCCGTCTCCACGAAGTCGCACGTACCTACAATCACCAACACAAGGACGAGGAAAAAAATAAGAGCTCGCCTCCAAAAACGACTCGCCATGCTCGGGGACTGGCCCCCGTAGCCGACTCGCCACGCTCAGAGACTCGAATCCACAAAAAAGACAGCAAGCGCGAAGACAAAGAACTTACCAAGAATCTGCCGTGACATCTCTCTGACGAAGGCCTCGAAGCTGGTCTTCTCGGCCTGCACCGCCAGAACGATGCCTTCGGACGCCTCCCTTTCCGCAGCTAGCTCCTTGGCGTGCTGCTGCTTCAAGGCCGCAACCTCCTCCCGAAGAGATGCGGCAGCCCCACGTGCGGAGTCCCGCGCACTAGTTATGGTCTCCAGCTTTCCCTTGTACTCGGCGATGACATCTTCCAGCTCCCGGCCCTTCCTCTCCAGGACTTTCGTCAAGTCCACCACCTCCGCCGCTGCCTTTTTCCGGGCCTCCTCGGCCTGCTGCGCCCGGAAATCGGCTTCACGGTATAAAGATTCCTTGACGAATCCTTCACGGGCCTCGGCAAGGGCCTTTGCCTGCGCCTCTGCTACAGGAAAAAGAAGACGGTGAGAACAAAGGACCATCAACACCGAGTGAGGAAAGCGAGCGGGCAGAACTTACTGCCCAGAGCAATCAGCTTCCGGTTCTTCTGCGCCGCCTCTTCGACGAGCGCAGTCAGTCGCTTAACCTCCGCCTGTGAAAATCCGAAACAGTGCCAAAGTCAAAAAAAAAAAAAAAAAAAGAGAAATACAGACGGACAGAAGGGAGGCTCGACTCGCCCTTTCAGACCAAGTCGACCCTCGGGGACTGGGGGTGACTAGACTACACTCACCACGTGTACTTCACCAAGCGCCGTGTGGAGCTCGGTGAAAGTCGAGGAAGAAGGCGGCGGATGACGTGACTCCGTCGCTACCTCCGCTGACATCACCGCCTCAGTCGACGGCGCCTCGCCCGCCCGCGCGTCGGCACCACCGGGTGGGGCTCGGTCCCTAGCGGCCTTGGACCGGCGCTCCTTCAGCGGCCCCGACAGGCAGCCCTCCTCAACAACATTCTCTTCGACCTCGGGCGCTTTCTGCCCCTCGGTCGACCCAACGACAGTCGACTCCTCCTCCACTACGGGAGGAACGACGTCCGGTCCTGTCGCCGCGCTCGCCATGCCCCCGCGAGCCATGCTGGGCAGAGGAAAGGCTTCGGCGGTGGGCTCAGCACGGCTGGCGCTCGCCTTCTCGGTTTGGCTCGCGGTGGCGGTTTCTTCCGGAGTCGACCCTGTGCCCCCGAGGTCGGAGGGCGCCACTCTCTTCTCCGCGGCCTTCTTCTTCGCCTCGGCCGCCCTCGTGGCCGCTACCCCAGTCGCGGCCGGCTTCGTCAAGGTCTTCTTCTTGGACCTACAAAGAAGCGAGATGAACTGACGCCCGGTTCTGACCTCGGTAGAATAAGTCTAACGAGGAGTCCTTACCTCACCGTGGGGATTGCCTTCACGCCGGGCCCGGCCCGAGCCCCCGCGTCGATCGTGGCCTTCAAGGGGCGTTGAAGCCTCATAGTGCCCTCTAGAAGAGTGGGGCGCAGTCGCTTCGACAGCGGCTCGACCCCTTCCTTGGGAAGCTCCGCCTCGCCCTCCGGACGGGAAGTCGTTTCCTCTTCGGCCGCATCCTGGGACGAGGACCCGGCACCCCTCTTCGACCCGCGCGGGAGTCTGATGAAGTCCCGCGCTTCGGAGTCCGACTCGGTGCGCTCCTCCTCGTCGTCAATCGCTTCTTCTTCGCCTTCGGTCATCTCCGGAGGCTCCTTCCCGGCAAGAGGGGGGAGGTGGTCGGCGACCTTCTGCCAGCGCTGCATTCCAGTCGAGGAAACAAGTTAGAAGGGAAGAAACACGGCCGAGCCAGGCGAAGCCGCCACATGGTGCATTACCTGAGGTGCTGGAGTATCTTCTGAATAGGGCTGCAGGCCGTCCTCGAAGGAAGTGAAGGTGGCTGTGGTGATCTTGGCCAGCGCCTTTCGGTACTCACTCTTGTCCCACTCGGTCGCCGACGACCGGGTACAATCGCTTTGTCCCCGATATTCCCACATGGGGTGAGCTCGGCATCGCAGGGGGATCAGGCGCCGGCCGAGCCAGCAGTTATACACATCAACCGCCGTCAAGCCGTTGTCCTTCAGCGCCTGGATCGTCTGGCGCATTTCCTTCACTACTTCCTCCTGCTCGCGCGGCAGTGACCGGACATTGAGGCGTCGCGGGATGCTGGGCTCGGGGCTGAACTGAGGGATACAGACCTCGCCGGGGGGAGTGTACTCCTTGGCGTAGAACCAGAAGCGGCGCCATTGCGACTGCGCCTTCTTGGGGAGCGCCATGTCAATGAAGCTTTCCCCGGACTTCACCTGGAAGGTGATCCCGCCGTTCGGGATGAGCGCCTCGCCGCCCTTGCTGGCCCGAGTCGCCCGCCCATGAAAGATCGACACCCACAGTGGGAAGTAGGGCGGACAGGCCAAGTAGCACTCGCACAGCGCCACGAACAGTGAAATCTGTTGGACGCTGTGCGGTCCAAGGTCGGAGACCTTGATGCTGTAAAAGGCCAGCAGCTGTCGGAGGAAATCGGAGGTGGGGAGAGCAAACCCACGGTCGAGGAAGCTCAGGAAGATCACGAATTCCCCGGGTCGCGGGAGGGGTTCCACTTCGTCCGCCGGCGGAACCCGCCATCGCTCGCGATTGAACTCCGGGATGACCCCGGAGGCGACGTATGGAAGCAGAGACTCCCGCGTGACCTTCGACTTGCCCCAACCCTTCGTCGCCATGGATGCGCGTGGGGCTGGGAATGAAGATGAGATGAGGGAGATATGATAAGAGGGCGGAGGAGTGATGAACCCTAATCTCGGGGGCAGCCCTTTATACCACCCGCACTCGCTCCAAGCAGGGATGGAATCCGTTCGTTAACTCGCCCCGGAATCGCCGCCCGTAATCAATGGTCAAGATTTGCTCCGGTTCCGGCTGAATAGCCGTTAAACTAGCCGTTAGCAGTCACGTCAGGCCCAACGGTCAACAACATGCAAACGGTCCGTGCCTCGGTCAACGTGGAATCTAGCCGTTGGTCCTTCCACGTGTCTCTATGATAAGAGGAGGCTGGCAGGCGCCGACTGGCAGACGACGACTGGCGGACGCCGACTGTCACACGCCGACTGGCTAACCAAACCATGGCGATTGAAGACTGGCGCCAAGCTCGTGATTCTATCTTCAGAGCCCGGCGGCGATTCATCTTGATCCATCACTGCGTCTTTCCAAGACTTGCTCTAGATCCGCGCTTCGTCACCACCGCGCTCGGGGACTACTGATGGGGATATGCCCATAGGGGGGGTCGCCAGTCCCATTCGTCATGAAGATGGAGGCCCGGGCGAGTCGCCAGTCGCCCGGGCGACTGGGCCCTAAGGCGATTGGGCTGCGATCTCGAGAGGGAGACCTGTGCGACTGGATGAGAAGATTACTTGCAAGAGGGTTAGCGAATCCCGGATTGGTAGCAACTGATATGATTTGGAGTTATCTCCATGTAACCCTAGATCGGGGGTGTTTATATAAACCCCCGACCTTAAACCCTAGAGGGACGTCAAGATAGATCCAATCTCCCCTTGTAAGCTCCCGGCATAGCCGCCGGCTGAGCCCCCCTATTGTAATTCTCCACTGAGCAATAAAGATCTAGCAGGACGTAGGCCTTTTACTCTCCGGGAGGGGCTGAACCTGGGTAAAACCCTTGCGTCTCTTGCACCTCGACCCGTAGATGGCGATGTTCCCTTCCCCTCGCATCAACGAAGTGCTACCCCCTGTAGCATCTGCCGTGGTCACATCCACGACAAGTTCTATCCGGGTTTGACTAGGTTACAAAGAGTTCTACATCTAAACTTTCGTTGTTTCTTCGTCTTCTTGCCTTGTTCTTCAACATTCCTTCTTTGGAACCAACATAACAGCCCACCTTGGTCGGTGGATGATCTTCATGGGCCCCTGGTTGGGCCTTAGGAGGTAGTGCTATACTAGTTATCCGAAGGGTAATTCCCACATCAATGGTGGAGCCCTCAACTTCACAACATCAACAAACTCCATCTCTTGAAGCTAATGATGCACCAACCCAAGAACAAGACCCTTCCTCTAGTGTGCAAGATCAAGGACAAGATCAACCAAGGATTCATGAAGGATCCGATGAGTATCCATTCAATATTCTCCTCTCACCGAATAATGTCCAAGATCAAGCACATGATGATGATCACTCTCAAGAAATTGAGGAAGCTCAAGTTGAAGGTCAAGACGGGGACCCACGATCAAGTTGATCAAGTGCTACCTTCAAGGCCTAGAAGAACCAAGGAGGAGATCGAGGCCCGTCGTCTTGCAAGAAGAGATAGGAACTTGGAAATTGTTGAACACACTCATGAGAAGGTCCTAAGTGATGTAAGAGGAAGAGTTTCCACAAGAAGGCAATTGGCTAACTTTAGAAATCATCATGCTTATATCTCTTTAGTGGAACCAAAGAAAGTATTTGAAGCTCTTGAAGATCCGGATTGGTTGGAAGCTATGCACGATGAACTCAACAACTTCAAGCGCAAGAAAGTATGGAATTTAGTAGAGAAGCCAAAGGGGTGCCGCAATGTTATAGGCACTAAATGGATATTCAAGAACAAGCGAGATGAGTTTGGAATTGTTGTGAGGAACAAGGCAAGATTGGTAGCTCAAGGTTTCTCTCAAATTGAAGGAATTGACTTTGGAGAAACTTATGATCCCGTGGCTCGCCTTGAGTCCATTCATATCCTTCTTGCATATGCTTCACATCATAATTTTAAGTTACAACAAATGGATGTGAAAAGTGCATTTCTTAATGGTCCTTTGCATGAAGAGGTTTATGTTAAGCAACCCAGGGGTTTGAGGATCCCGACTTCCCTAACCACGTCTATAAGCTTGATAAAGCACTTTATGGTCTCAAACAAGCTCCTAGAGCTTGGTACGAGCACCTTAAAGAACTGTTGATACACCGTGGGTTTGATGTTGGGCTAATCGATCCCACTCTTTTTACTAAGAGGGTCAATGGGGAGCTTTTCGTTTGCCAATTATATGTTGATGATATTATCTTTGGCTCTACTAACAAAGCTTTCAATGATGAATTTTCAAAGCTTATGAACAATAGGTTTGAGATGTCTATGATGGGAGAGATGAGGTTCTTTCTTGGTTTTGAGATCAAGCAATTGAGAGAAGGGACTTTCATCAATTAAGCAAAATATCTCCAAGACATTCTCAAGAGGTTCAAGATGACGGAAATGAAGGGTGTAGCCACTCCAATGGTTACCAAATGTCATCTTGCACTAGATCCCAATGGTAAAGAGGTGGATCAAAAGGTATATCGCTCCATGATTGGATCCTTGCTTTACCTTTGCGCATCTAGACCAAACATAGTGTTGAGTGTTGGTGTGTGTGCAAGGTATCAAGCTTCTCCTAAAGAGAGCCACATGGTGGCCCTCAAAAGAATCTTTCGATATTTGGTTGATACCCCAAGATAAGTTCTTTGGTATCCTAAAGGCTCAAGTTTCTTTCTTAATGGATACACGGATGCAGATTGGGCGAGAGACAAGGATGATAGGAAATCAACTTTCGGGGCTTGCCAATTTCTTGGTAGGTCCTTGGTACATTGGTCTTCTAAGAAGCATAATTGTATATCTCTCTCCACCGCCGAAGCCGAATATGTTGTCGCCGCAAGTGGATGCACTCAATTGTTATGGATTTGCCAAACCTTAAGGGAATACAGTGTCACTTGTGACAAAGTGCCTCTTTTATGTGACAATGAAAGTGCCATCAAGATTGCCTATAATCCGGTGCAACATTCAAGAACGAAGCATATGGAGATCCAGAATCATTTCATTAGGGATCATGTTGTCCGTGGTGATATTGAGCTATGCTCCGTTCCAACCAAAGATCAACTCGCCGATATATTCACGAAACCTTTTGATGAAACAAGATTTTGCTATTTGAGGAATGAGCTAAATATCATTGATTCGAGGAGTATAGCTTGACCATCTTGCAAACACACCTTGTTCTCAAAACTTGATTTGGTTTAGATGTGGGCATGGAGATAGGGGGAGTGCGGTTTAAACTATTGAGCTATCCCCCCATAATGTCGATAGTAAGAAATCATTCTCTTTATATCATGTGTTGATATGTGAGCTTCAATGACGAGTATTGGTTTTGGGCCCAAGATATATCTTCGCGGTGCCATACCATAACACTCATACATGGTGGCCTAGGCCACCACACTCTTCTTTGTGAAGAGTTGGTGCTATTTGGATCTTAAATGGACTTTATTTGACATCTACATGTTCTTATGGGAAATCACTCTAGTTTGGCCTTTATTTTCCCAAAATCTTGCAAACTTGAGTGATCATGTACCATTAACAGTTTGTGCTATCTAAACCCAAGCCTACACTCATCTATATCCATTTCCATCTTGCTTAAGTCATGTTTTGGTAAAAACTTGGAGTTTGTGTGTCATCGGTCGGATGTTCTTGGTTGTCTCATCTTATTGGTGAATTTGCATCCTATATGTGGCGTGATACTATATTGCATCACATTTGGTTATGTGCAAATACCCAACAAAGATAGACCAGATTTCCAGTGTTCTAGAATTTTTCCAGAACACCGGATAATCCGGCCTTCACAGGCACCGGAATATCCGGCCCGGCCGGATTATCCACCCTCTTTTTGGACCGGACTATCTGGCCTGGGCCGATTGTGCGGGATTTAGCCGAGGTCATGGGGTGGGAGGTTGTAAATCAGCCAATTCTCCTCACACCTCTCTCTCTCCTCTCCCCACAGCCGCTGGAGACACCTCTCCTCGCCGGAGCCTCCCAGTCCACCCCCTCTCAACGTTATTGGCCGGATTGGGTTCTGCTCCTTCCTAGCTCTCATCTCCACCAAGCGGTTCCTCAAATGGATGATGGTATGACTCACAATCCCTAGCACTAGGTTTTGTGAATTGTATATGCTAGTTTCTTGGTTGAGATGGTGTCTAGTTGTTCCAAATCCAGTGTAGAGTACTACATTTACTTGCTATGAGGCTAATCTGGTGCTAGACTAGGTTTTGCTCGAATTTGCTGCAGATTCGTAGGGCTGGATTATCCGGCCTGGAAAGTTGTTGCCATTGCAGTCTCTCTCGATCAACCTTGTCTAAACTTTTATGGACTCTTAGTATGCATATATATAGTACGATATTGTATCAATACATGAATTATGAGCTTACTCTCCTACATGCTATCCCTCTTTGTCACTTCATAGGTAGTGGTTCTCGGAGGTGCCCTCGGGGTTCTCGGAAAAGTGAAGAGTTGAGTCAAACCACTCCCAGGAAGTCCGCCAATATGAGGCGTAAAGGAAAGGATAAAAGGGATAATTACAAAAACATGGACATTGTTACATATGCTGCCCTCAGACAGAAGAACTGATATGAGGATGTCGAGCGGGAGTTGGACATTGAGGATCCTCACTTTTGGTGCATGGAGCAGATTTTTATTTACAAGGACATTTATGAACCCATGAAGACGGTGAGGCCAATGCAAGCTATTGATGTGGAACTGCTCTCACAAAATGATCACTTTGAGGATGCCATTTGGGTTACCGAGCGGATGGGATTGCACAAGCTCATGAAGGTCCAGTGTGACTTCAGTATTCCTCTGATTAAGCAATTCTATGCTACTCTGGCTTCAAGAAGGACGAGGAGCGCACCATGAAGTGGATGTCTGGCTCTTCTCGCTGTGAGGCCTCCTTCCACAAGTTTGCTGAGATTCTTGGCTATCCCCTTGAAGGTGGACAGCGTCTTCATGGTCCTCATCGCACGGACAAGCATGTGCTTTATGATCTCTATGACCAGAATGCAGTTGTCGGCACCATCACTGAACTGGTTCCTATTTATGGTCAGCTGCTTCGCTTCTTCTGGACCACCATTTCTCCAAGTGGTGGGAAAATTGATGCTCTTCGGGGTGCACTTGTGGACCTCCTTCGTCTTGCTTTTGAGTGTGCTCAGGATGGTGATGAGACCAAAGATTTCATCGTTGATGTCATGGATTATATCTTTCGTGAGATCTTTGATTCCATGGTTTCCCGGACTTCTATGCCATATGCTCCTTACATTCAGCTTCTTATCAATAGCATTGTTGTGGCAGAAGATATGAGTCAGTTTCCTTTTGTGAATCACAAGTTCAAGAAGGCTTACATCAAGAGGAAGACTGGTGCCCCAGTTGCCGGTTCGTTTATGGGAGATGCTCGCTCTAGTGTCTAGGCACCCGGTCGCTCTGTTGCTCATAGGGAAGTGAAGAAACTCAACTGGTTCCAGCGCAATGTCCTGTGCATGAACATCGAGATGCACAAGGAGAACTTTGAGGCCAGCCGTCAGCGCGCAGATATACATCATACTCAGGCGATTATTCTGCACAAGCTCAGTGGTGAGCAAGGTCCTCCTCCTCAGCCTCCTGTTCACCCCGCCTACAGTGGGTGGCACTCTTCTCAGGTTCAGTGGTCCGACATCGAGCAGGGTCTTCAGAGGAGCAACATCTCTCGCGACTCTCCACCAGCTGCTGACAGTGCTGAAGAGTATGAGTCTGAGACGGGCTCCGAGTGATCTCGATGGGACGAGTAGCATCGCTCTTTTCCCCATTTTGGCATTTCGATGCCAAAGGGGGGGAAGTGTTCTATTTAGGACTTCTACGCGCTTTGCATGGGTAGGGCACAAGCATATGCGTTTACCAGTCCTTTATTTCTTGTGTCCTCTTTCTTATCATTTGCTTGAACTATTTGGCTTGGTTTGGTTGTTTAAAACTATGTTCTATGTGTGGTTGTGAGACATATTGTTAAGGATTTTGGAATTCGTTATGGGAATTCTATACGTTGAGACCAAGGTTTATGATATGGTGTGTGATTTAAGGTATTCGGTATTTTATATCTCCATATTGGTATGACATCTATCACTTTGTCTCAACTATATGTGATTATGTCTCTTGTTTTGTTCATGTTGGATATGTCTCGTGTTGAGGCACCTCGTACCTATGTGTTGTGCATTTGTATTCAAATGCAAATTACTTATATGCACACATGTAGGGGGAGTGCCTCTATCTTTTGCCAACATGTCGGCTCTTTCTAGTAATATTATTGCAAATCCGTATATTGCCATCAAACACCAAAAATGGGGAGATTGAAAGAACATCTCTCAGATTATAGTTTTGAATGTTTGATGACAGTATATGTGATACACTAATGTGTATTGAGATAGTGCAGAATATATACGTGGTTGAATTTGTGTGGAGAAACAAGAGAAAAGGAAGGAGGGAAAAATTCACAGGCCGGATAATCCGGGGCCGGATATTTGCAAAATATTCGGGTCCTGAAAACGGCTAAGGACTTTTCGGCGGAGCTCTCAGTATGCCCCTGGATCTAGGCCGGATATTTGGTCGGACATCTCCAGGAGGCCAAATAATCCGGGGGGGGTTATCCGGCCCCGCCCCCAATAATCCTCCAACGGCTAGATTTTGGAAGGGGTATATATACCCCCCTTCTTCCTCCACCTCACGTTGCTCAATCCTGCCAAAGTTCATCCACCATTAGAGCCACCTCAAGAAACAGAAGAATCATAAGATCTCCTCCTCCAACCATCCAAAGCTCTTGATCTTTTGAGAATCGAAGGTGAAGACCCCGATCTACATCTTCACCGAAGCGATTTACATTTCCTCCTCATATGATTGAGCGCCCCTTTGCTAGTGTTTCTCTTTGGAAACCCTAGTTGTTTGTGGTTAATTTGTTCTTGTTGTTGTTGTTGTGTTGTTACAAAGATTGGGAGCCTCCAATTCGGTTGTGGATGTGTGCCACAAGAACCTTGTAAATGCCCGTTTTCCGCCTTGAGGAATTTCCTTAGTGGAAGTGGGCTAGGCCTTTGTGGTGTTGCTCACAGGAGACCCGAGTGAGGCCTTTGTGGCGTTTTTCTAGCCTTCGTGGCGACCACACTCCTGCAAACTTAGACGTACTTCCCCTTAAAAGGAAGGAACTACGGGAATCTTCTAGGTGTCTTCGCGTGCTCCACTCTCGGTTACATCTATCCTTATTAGCTCCCATATATATTTTCTAGCTATATCTTGCTTAGTAGTTGATCTTGTCATATAGGTAAATTCACTTAGTTGTGTATCTAGAGAATTTACCTTCATGCCAGGCCTAAATTGAAAAAGAACTAAAAAGTGGTTAGCACCTATTCACCCCCCCCCTCTAGGTGTGGCATACGATCCTTTCAGAATGACATATAGATATTAGAAGGGTTTGCATGAAGTTATTCATTTACACACATGAGCTATCATGGACATCCATCGTCCTGATGTTGGTTAGCAACCAAAAGAAGTCTTAGCGAACCAACTGGGTCAAACGCTTAAAGTACTTTAATCTTCTATGTGAACTTAATTATATAAGTGTTATATATGGTGTGTGGTTGAGATAATGACATTGAAATAATCCTAGGGGGTTATCAATCGCTACAAAAAATACCATTACTTGGCAAAAAAATTTGACGACACAAGCCGAAGTCGCCTGCAAAAATATTTGGCGGATGGGCATTCTCGACCCCCAGCAAAGTGGCACACAAAAATTCACCGTGCTAAAAACCATAACAGATGATAAATACGCCGTACTTGTTGGTAGGCAAGCCCGGCATGCGGGAATGCCACTGCTGACCAAGGGAGGCACATAGTAGTGCACCGTGGATTCTCAACGTCATCTCACTGACAGATGTGATCCACCACTTTGAGGTTGTAGGTGTAGGACATTGCAATATTGTTGTGTGTTTCGTGCATGTTGGTAGCTATATATAACTAATAATGTTAGCTATGTATACATTAATAATGTTTCATGTTACATGGATGATTTATTTTTATTTTGCAAATTTCAAACTTTAAATTAATGCACATACCTACAACATAAAAGTGGTAGCCCACCAACGCAAAGCCTAGAGCATGTCCTTCATGGGCAATCATATGTGTCCTATGTGTCCTATGTGCAATCGCGGCCCACGTAGTTGGCCACATTTGTTCTAGATCAATAAAACAAACTCTAACCCAACTTCCATCTCGTTTCCAATATAAGACAGAACCCTTGACCCAGTCCCTACTCCCTGCTCCTTCCACCACACTCTCGACTTCACCGGATCTGTTCAAACTCTACATGGCAAAATATATATAGATCTCACACTTCAACACTTATACCTCAACCCTATGCAGATGGTTTATGATAAAAAAATACAGGTTTTACACGATGGGCCATGTAGTCACCAAACCTGTGGTAGTAGCTGAAGTCGCTCTGGAGTCCTCCGGTGCCATTCCCGTGCCGCTGGTATGTTCTTCATCTCATCAACATACCGTGTTTTTCTCTGCTCTTTATTTAATTAAAATTTGATGTTTTTTCAGATCGAGTCCCCGTTCACCAACACAATGTACTTTGAAAGGGAGCCTTTCGACATCGCTCGCATCAAACATGAGATCGAGGGGTTACTCTTCGGTCGCTAAACAAGGTTGCTACTGCGGATCCGTGCATGGACAAGGTCGGGTAGAATAGAGAAGATGAAGACGATGAAGATGATTTTTCTGTTTTTGTAGTTTTGTAATTAGCCTGTTGCATTGTAATATAAATGTATTAAATATGGATTTTTACATATTAGTGAAATGGAAATTCTCTTTTAATGAAGTCGAAATTACTCTAGAATGAACAAATATATCATTTAATTACAAATTATTGATTGTGATTAGTTTAGGTGTCGTAAAAGATATACCATAGAGGGCATATTCTTATGCTGCACCTTATCTGCCCATGGTACTAAACTATATGTTGTATGTTCATGGACTAAGGCGTTTTAATGTTAGCACCGCGCAAGAACGCGCAGAATATCGCGATGTGCCGAGCGAGAAAAAAGCATCGGGTCTGTATTTTCCCAACACAGTTATCCCTGGAGGCTTTTTTGCCGTGCTAGCGCAAGCACGACAATTACGGGAGGGTCTCAGCGTGTATAAGACATCGTGGCCCACGTGTTGTGTTGTCGTGAATGTAATATCGTAGAGGTTTAGAATTGTTCTGAGACTTTAATATGTGATAGAGAAACTACCAAAAGTGTTCTAAAGATGTTAATATTGTTTCAGAGTAATGAAGAGTTCCAAAGTTACTAAAGATGTTTTAGGATTTATTGAAAGTATTCAGATGAATTATATATGGAGGATTTGGAGGATTGGGCTTCCATACTTTATTTGGAAGATCTGGAGGGCTCTAGATTAACCAGAGAAGTACCAGAAGGATACAACCCTAAATGGCTGGTTGCATGGGCCACTTATGGCCCATATGAGACAATTGGAGTAATATAATATGTTATCATCACATACTGCTTCCTAATGCCGAATATATATAAATTAATAAATAAAGGGCATGTCAGATTAAGTATAGATATAAAGGTAGTAACATAAACTAGTAACATGTGCATGCTACTAATCTAACATGCTCTACACTATGACTAACTTTAGACTACTCATAGCAGAAGTACTATGGATGGTAACGTGCATGCCAACTAAGCAAAAATAAGATGATGTACCACGTAGTTAATGGGATGAGAGACAATTAAAGTAATATAATAATTTGATGTAACATCACACTTTCTAATTAAAAGTGAGTCTACAATATAATAAGTTAAGGTATCTATGTTACTACACATGTGACACTACCCACTGTGATCTTCTCAATGCTAGTCTCTTAGTGCGATATCATAGGCAAAGTGCTGACGTGTCACCATAATTAATGATGAAAGAGATATTTATTGTATCTTAGCTAAGATGCAATACTTGCACGCGGTCATAGGAAAAATATATTTCTAACTCAATCACATGCATGAGCCCAACGAGTCATTAAATTTAGATACACTACTAAGAACCAATGCATTGTGCTAGTTGTCTTTTAATACCTATGGTAACATGCTAAGAGATGATGCATTGTGAAAGACCTACGAAATTAGTAACTTCGACTATTAACATCATAGGAGTAAAAGGACATTTATGGATATTACAGAGGAGGATGCCTATCTTATGATGTTTATATGTTTGCAAATTACGAGTTGGGAGTTAGTAGAACCATGCTTTCATGGGGAACACTTTCGACATTGCACTTATATTTAGCTGATGTCATGTTCTTTTGTTTATGGATGCCTAGCGGTGCGAAATAAAACGGAAACTTGTAAGTCCATGGAGTTTGTATACGAGTTAGAGAAACGTCTAGACCGCTAATCTAAGCCATGCATTATTTATGGTGGAAATTTACAGCTAAGCCATAGTGAGCACTCTATGAAGCATTTAGAATAAAAAGCTATACCCATAGTAAATAAAAGAATTGCTGAGATGCTCATTGTCTGTTTGTCTTGTCATTTTGGCATGGGATTGCTCTTACAAGAGTACCTCCATATCATCGGGCAAGAGGTACCCTGTTGGCGGTTCTCAATGATACATGTATACTTACAATGACAAGAACTTATTTGGGACCTAAGTTGAGTAGCATGAGGTTTAGGTACTCGCATTCAAGGGGCATGAGATTTTCAACTTGTGATTTGCAAGCATATAGCTCATTTTTGACTCACATTAACTTTAACCATTCAAGATGCTTATGATAGGGGCAATGAGAGCTCAAAGCTAATAAGTACCATACTTTTTGGAAGGTTTATAAAACTTGTTTATCTTGCTTACTCTGCAAAGAGTCTCTCTTTTACTATTATGTTGAGCCTTCATCTTCTACTTTATGCACCGATTAAGAGAGCATAGTTGTCAATCTTAGTGCAATCTACATAGTCCCAAAATTATTATTGATTGACTCATGATTGTGCTATTGCTTGCTCTCAAATCACTTACCTACTCGAGGATGAGCAGGAGTTCAGCTTGGGGATGCTGATACGTTGCAAACATATCTATAATTTTTGATCCTCCATGCTTATTTTACACCAATTGATATATGTTTTGTTTACACTTCGTGGCACTCTTATAAATTTTGCGGCACTAACCTATTGACAAAATGCCACAGTGCCAGTTCCCTGTTTTCTGCTGTTTTGTATTTCAGAAAAGTTGTACAAGAAATATTCCCGGAATTGGACGAAACAAAAGCCTAAGTTCCTGTTAGATAACGTTGCATAGAAAATAAAAATTTTCCTACCGCGAACACGCAATCCAAGCCAAGATGCAATCTAGAAGACGGTAGCAACGAGGGGATATCGAGTCTCACCCTTGAAGAGATTCCAAAACCTACAAGATGAGGCTCTTGTTGCTGCGGTAGACGTTCACTTGCCGCTTGCAAAAGCGCGTAGAAGATCTTGATCACGATCGCTTTCGGCGCCACGAACGGGCAGCACCTCCGTACTCGGTCACACGTTCGGTTGTTGATGAAGACGACGTCCACCTCCCCGTTCCGGCGGGCAGCGGAAGTAGTAGCTCCTCTTGAATCCGACAGAGCACGACGGCGTGGTGTCGGTGGTGGTGGAGAAATCCGGCGGAGCTTCGCTTAAGCGTGCGGGATGTGGTGGAGGAGAGAGACCGCTAGGGTTTGGGGAGAGAGGGGGTTGGGCGCCGGCCCTCTAAGGGGTGCGGCCAAGGCTGAGGCTTAAAGTAGTCAGCCCCCTCTCCTATGCCCCTCATTATATAGGTGGAAGCCCCAAGAGTTGTAGTCCAAGTCTTCGAATAAGACCCCAACACTAAAACCTCCCATATGTGGGAAACCTACTCAAGGAGGGAGTCCCACTCAAGGTGGGACTCCCACCTTTCCTTGAGGTGGGGTGGCCGGCCACCTCTAGGTGGAGCCCACCCGGGACTCCTCCTTTAGGGTTTGGCTGGCTAAGCTTGTGGAGTCCTTCCGGGACTCCACCTTCCATAGTGCGTTTCTTCCGGACTTTTCTAGAACCTTCTAGAACCTGCCATAAATGCACCGGATCATTTCCAAACTTGGAATATGACTTCCTATATATGAATCGTATTCTCCGGACCATTCTGGAACTCCTCGTGATGTCCGGGATCTCATCCGGGACCCCGAACAAATATTCGAACTCCATTCCATATTCAAGTTCTACGATTTCAACATCCAACTTTAAGTGTGTCACCCTACGGTTCGTGAACTATGTGGACATGGTTGAGTACTCACTCCGACCAATAACCAATAGCGGGATCTGGAGATCCATAATGGCTCCCACATATTCAACGATGACTTTAGTGATCGAATGAACCATTCACATACGATACCAATTCCCTTTGTCACGCGATATTTTACTTGTCCGAGGTTTGATCTTCGGTATCACTCTATACCTTGTTCAACCTCGTCTCCCGACAAGTACTCTTTACTCGTACCGTGGTATGTGGTCTCTTATGAACTTATTCATATGCTTGCAAGACATTAGACGACATTCCACCGAGAGGGCCCAGAGTATATCTATCCGTCATCGGGATGGACAAATCCCACTCGTTGATCCATATGCCTCAACTCATACTTTCCGGATACTTAATCCCACCTTTATAACCACCCATTTACGCAGTGGCGTTTGGTGTAATCAAAGTACCTTTCCGGTATAAGTGATTTACATGATCTCATGGTCATAAGGACTAGGTAACTATGTATCGAAAGCTTATAGCAAATAACTTAATGACGAGATCTTATGCTACGCTTAATTGGGTGTGTCTATTACATCATTCATATAATGATATAACCTTGTTATTAATAACATCCAATGTTCATGATTATGAAACTAATCATCCATTAATCAACAAGCTAGTTAAGAGGCATACTAGGGACTTCTTTGTTGTCTACATATCACACATGTACTAATGTTTCGGTTAATACAATTATAGCATGCTATATAAACATTTATCATAAACACAAAGATATAAATAATAACCACTTTATTATTGCCTCTAGGGCATATCTTTTTCAGTCTCCCACTTGCACTAGAGTCAATAATCTAGTTTACATTTGTAAAGATATAACACCTTGGCCTTCTGGTGCTTTATCATCTATTGCTCACGGGAGAGGTTTTAGTCAACGGATTCGACACGCTCGTAAACGTATGTATTTTGTAATTCATTTGCGTCTCAACGCATCACTCATTTCCAAATGAGTCGGTATTAAATATGTTTGGTCTTCGCGTGGAACCTTAATTCCACGGTCTGAAATATGTCACTAATATTGTCACACACAATATAGCTTCAAAGTTCCGACTCGTCGGAACTACACCAAGTTCTCAAAGAACCTCTTGACTTAACATCCTTTGTCATTGTCAAAACAATGACATACTCTGCCTTCTTTTGTAGAATCCGTCACAATATTTAGAACTCTTCTAAATCTAGCATAGACAACTTCTAGCTCATTGTGCTACCTTTTAAACAACACTTAGTCTAATTTGAGATTGAAATTATATTTTATATGTGACAAAACCAATATCGGTGTAACACCTTACAGCGATTTGTTTGTCATTTCCTCATACAAAACTATATATATATATCCTTAGTTCTTCTAAAGTACTCAAGGATATTCTTACTGTCGTCCAATGATCATCATATGAATCATTCTGGTATATGTTCATAACACTTTATAGCACATGACATCTGATTGTGTACATATTATTCGTGATCTATAATCACTCATGTGCTTTTACTCGTTGAGTGTCAGATACATTCAAGTCTTGTTAAATATTAACATGACAAGAACATTTTCTTAATATTTATATATTGAACTACTTCAATATCCATTCTATGTACTTTGACTTAAACTTATTATGTGTTTCAATCTATCTTCATAGATCTTGACACTAAATATGTTTCAGTCCATATCCTTTCATTGAAATTAATTTCTCAATGAAACCTTTTAATCAAGTATATAATTACATCATTTATAACCAACTATATGTCACCTACATAAAGTATTATAAATATGTCTCAGCGCTCCCACTTAATTTCTTGCAAATACAAGCCTCTTCATCGTCTCTTGATGAAATCAAAAACTCTTTGACTATTTCATCCGGTGAAGATTCCAACTCCGCTATACTCACTTCATCCAATTGAAGTTTGTATACCTATCTAGTATTCTACGGACAAGCAAAACTCTTGGTTGTATTTTGTATACACCTTTAATACATACTTCTGATAAGTAATGTATTTTGCCATCCTACTAGCATATCTCATAAAAGAAATATGTAGTGATTACTAGAATAAACCACATAGACTATAAGCATTGCTACGGAAGATCTAATCTTATCGTAGTCAACTCTTTGAACTTTGTCGTAAACAATTTTTCGACAAGTCGAGCTTCTTTAAGGATATTTCATCCAAGTCTATAGATCCATTTACTTTCAAAAAGTATTCATCTATTATGGATTTCATGGCGCATGGCCATTTTAACGAGTCGGGGCCCATCATAACTTCTTTGTTTGTAGTTGGTTTATCATTATTCAAAATCAATCCTTTGTTCACAAATCATTTATTTGATCACAAAGTAAACCATACCTACAAGGTTCAATATGTACTTCGATCTCCATGGCTAAAACACTTTGTAGTCATGGGAGCCATGATCGTCGTGGCCGCTTCCGAAACAAATTCCGATGCTGCGCTACTCTGATCATTATGCTCAGGTTCATAAACCTTATCAAATTATATTGTCCTCCCACTCAAATACTTCACTAGAAACAATTTCTCGGAAATAAGAAACATTGACAAACACTTTTGTCTTTGTCTCGTGGGAAGAATTCCCAATTAAATCTCTGGGATAACCAACAAAGACATTCATCCGATTTTGGTTGTAAACTCTTAGAATAAAATTTAAAGAAAGACTATTAGGGTTTATACCCATACCATAACTCGTATGGTGTCATTTCAACGGATCATGATGATGCTCTATTCAGTGTAAAAGCGGTAGTCACTAAAGCATAATCCACAAAAATATAATGGCGTCATAATATTTTATCTCATCATTAATCCAACAAGGTTTGGATACATATCTCGGATACTATATCATCATTATGATACTCCAAGAAATGTGAGTTATAGAACAATTTCATAACTCTCTTAGATGTTCGCTAAAACTCGTAATTCAAATATTTCTACCATGATCCAATCATAGATATTTGACTTTTCTATTACGATGATTTCCACTTCATGCTGAAATTTATTTGAATCCATTCAAATGTTTCAAACTTCTTCCTTATTGAATATATCCATATATATATACTCAATTCATTGTTGAAAGTTTTCATGAAGTAGAAGAATCTCCCGCACACAACTATGCCCAGTGAACCACATACATCATCATGTATTTTTCCACTAAGTTAGTTGCCCATTCAACTTTTGGCCTATGAACGGTATTTTAATCATTCTCTTTAGAAAAGATTTGCAAGCGTCAAATGATTCAAAAATCAAGTGACTCCAAAAATCCATTTGCATGGAGTTCCTTCATGCGTTCCTTTCTAACATGACCTAAATGGCGGTTCCACAAATAAGTGGAATTCAAATCATTTGCCTTATGGCATTTTAGCGTCAGTGTTATGTATGTGTGTTTCACCATTAAGATTTATAATAACTTATCCATCATACATGGAGTAATGTCATAATTTGAACAACTCATTGTTTTCATTTGACCAGACCACCCCTAGACCAGACCAAACCCTAAATATATGATGGATAAGTTATTCAAATTATGACAACAATGAGTTGTTCAAATTATGACATTACTCCATGTATTTTCAAATTATGACATTACTCTAGGGCATATCTCCTTCAGTTCCTATTTCCCCGGAGCGAAAACGGGGTCCAGAGGGGGGGGTCAAAGAAAGGCCACAGGGTGGCCAGACCATGCCTAGGCACGGCCTGGCCCTGGCCCCCGCCTAGGGGTGGTCTGGGGCCACCAGGCCTCCACCGACCTCGCCCTTCCGCATATATAAAGCTCCCGACGCAAAAACCCTAAATATACAAGCCTCCGTCCACGAAAAGTTCCGTACCTCTGCCGCCATCAGAGACAAGATTCGGGGGACAGAAGTCTCTGTTCCATCACTGCCGGGACAGGGAATTTCCCCCGGAGCCATCTCCATCGACTCCACCGCCATCTCCATCGCCGTTGCTGACTCCTACGATGAGGAGGGAGTAGTTCTCCCTCGGGGCTGAGGGCTCTACCGGTAGCTATGTGGTTCATCTCTCTCTCCCATGGTGTGATCTTTATGTGACCATGAGCTTTGTAATCTAGATGTCGTTATGCTATTCAACTGGATTTTACTTATGTGATCTCCGGAGACTCCTTGTCCCACGTGTGTAAAGGTGGAGTGTGTGCATCGTGTGGGTCTCTTAGGCTATATCTCACGGAATACTTGTTCACTGAATTATGATTTGAGTTGGATGTCTCTATAAAATTGTGTGTGTTAGTACCGCCTATGAATGCTCAAAGTGCAGCTCGGGGTGTTCATTAGTAATTGGGAATACATTTTTGAGGTTTGCTTTTGCAGACCTACGCAGTGGATTAGTGTTCGTTATCCAGCCGGAGAGTCTTTCAGAGTAGCATAGTGAAATGCTTATATTTATATTCCTTTATGATATCATTGTTGAGAGTGACCACTAGTGAAAGTATGATCCCTAGGCCTTGTTTCCAAACATTGAATCACCGTTTATTTACTGTTTTACTTCATGTCTACTTGTTGCCATATTTATTTCAGATTGTTATTACCACTCATATTCATCCATATCACTTGCATTTTACTATCTTTCGCCGAACTAGTGCACCCATACATCTGACAAGTGTATTGGGTGTATTAGGGACACAAGAGACTTCTTGTATCGTAATTGCAGGGTTGCTTGAGAGGGATATCTTTGACCTCTACCTCCCTGAGTTCGATAAACCTTGGGTGATCCACTTAAGGGAAACTTGCTGCTGTTACCTCTGCACTTGGAGGCCTAACACTGTCTACAAGAATAGAAGTGTGCGCAGACATCAAGGAGAGCTCTGAAGTTGTGGGCAAAAAATCTCCCTTCCTTGAAAGATCTCATTGCCAAAGTAAATTCAGTGATTTGTTTGCTTGAAAATTTAGAGGAATTCAGAACTTTATCTTTGGAAGAATGGAATATTAGAGATATTTTAAAATCTCATGTTGTCACTCTCTTACAAAGCCAAAAGGCCTACTGGAAGCAAAGAGGGAAAATAAATTGGGTAAAACTGGGTGATGCAAATACAAAATTCTTCCACACAAGAGCCACTATCAGTTACAGAAAAAACTACATTGCTTCCCTAAAAAATGAAGCAAACATGGATATTGTAGATCATGCTGGTAAGGCTGAAATTATTTGGAGTGCTTTAAAAGAGAGAATGGGAAAACCAGATAATCCAAAAATGCACTTTAATTTGCAAGATATCTATGAGAACACCATGGACACTAGAATGAGAGATGAATTGGAAATTCCTTTTTATGGTGTGGAGATTGAGGATGCGATTAAAGGCTTGCCAAATGATAAATCTCCAGGGCCAAATGGATTTAATAATGATTTTATCAAGACTTGTTGGAGCATTATTGGGGCAGACATTAAAAAATTAGTCGAGGATTTCTTTGAAGGGAACATTTCTTTGTAAAGTATCGATTCTTCCTTCATCACTTTGATCCCAAAAATTGATACGCCTTTGCTGCCTGGAGATTTTAGACCAATTTCACTCCTCAATAGTGTGCTCAAAATTGTGAGAAAGCTTCTGGCCAATAAATTACAAAAAATCATCCTTAGATTGGTACATAAAAATCGATATGGCTTTCTAAAAAAGAGATCAATTCAAGACTGTCTTGGCTGGGCATAGTTCATTATGAGTGTCACAAATCAAATGAGGAAATCCTTGTACTGAAACTGGATTTTGAAAAGGATTTTGATAGAATTGAACACAGCTCCATCCTGGACATTCTGAGAGCAAAAGGCTTTGGTGAGAAATGGATCAATTGGATTAATATTATTCTCACAAGTGGCACTTCAGCTGTTCTGCTTATTGGAGTTCCTGTAAAAAAGTTTTATTGCAGAAGAGGGGTTAGGAAAGGTGATCCACTTCCCCCTCTGCTCTTTGTATTGGCTGCAGATTTGTTGCAATCAGTTTTTAAAACAGCAATGGCACAAGATTTGATTATGAATCCAATTCCTTGTTCATGCTCTAACTTCCCTGTTATCCAATATGTTGATGAGACATTAATTATCTTGAAAGTAGAGGCATCTCACCTCATGTGTCTTAAAGCATTGTTACACACTTTTGCTGAATCTACTGGTCTGAAAGTGAATAATCACAAGTCTAATATGATCCCAACTAACATGGAAAATGAGAGACCGCTTCCTTTTACTGCCACTCTGAATTGTAGAAGAGGAAGCTTTCCATTCACTTGGTGGCCTTCCTCTCAGTATCACCAAAACTTCTATGGAATATTTCCTTCCCATGATTTAGAGAGTTCAAACAAGGCTGGGTGGAATTGCTTATTTCCTTAATTATGGTGGAGAATTACAGTTGGTCAAGTCTGTTCTTTATTCCATGCCAATTTTCTTTATGTGCTACTTTGATGTACCCATTACTGTAAAGGCGCAAGTGATCAAATATATGAGGCATTGTCTTTGGAGAAAGAAAAATGGGGATGTACAAGCAAAAGGATCAGCTCTCATTTATTGGAAAAAGATTACAAGACCAAAAAACAAGATGGATTAGGGGTACTGAATCTTGAAACCCAGAAGAAAGCTCTTCTTTTAAAAAAAACCTGGACAAATTCTATAACAACCATGACATTCCTTGGGTCAAACTTGTCAAAGGAGCTTATTATGATAATGGAGCTTTACCTGGTACTTCTGTGGAGGGTTCATTTTGGTGGAGAGCTCATCTGAAACTTATTGATATTTACAAAAGGTATGGCCAAATGCAGCTTGGGTAATGGAAAATCAAGTTTGTTTTGGATTAATAATTGGGAAGACAACTGTTTGCAACACAAATTCCCCCATTTGATCACCTACGCAAGAAATCATCTTATGACTGTTAATGAAGTACTGAACACTGAATTCATAGAGGGCCTCCTCCACCTGCCTCTATCCCAACAGGCATTTGCAGAATTTCAGTAAATGGAAACTATTTGTCAAAATGCAAGAGAAAAGGTAAAAGAAGGAACTTCTGATATGTGGAGTTATTTGGGGAAACAATAATTTTACTGCAAAGAATGCTTATAATTAATACCTTGATCGGGTACCAAGTTGTGCAGCCACATTTTACCTGGTTATGGAATACATCATGCTAGCCAAAGCACAAATTCTTCTTCTGGCTTCTTCTTCATGATAGGCTTAATACAAGGAATCTGCTGAGAAGGAAAAATATGCATTTACCTTCCTATGACTGTGTCTTCAATCAGTGTATTCAACATGAAGAAACCCTGAGTCACCTATTCTGGAATTGCTCTTTTGCACAGCAATGCTGGAATTTTATATGTCCTCAAAGAAGAAGAGATGGATCAATTTTTCAAGTTATCTC
Organism: Lolium rigidum; assembly: GCF_022539505.1. Classification (NCBI taxonomy): domain Eukaryota; kingdom Viridiplantae; phylum Streptophyta; class Magnoliopsida; order Poales; family Poaceae; genus Lolium; species Lolium rigidum. Next base: position 21,856,027 of record NC_061508.1, read on the forward strand.
TCACATGAAGACAAAACTGAAGTTGCCCTTTGCAATGGAAATAATTATCTTGGCGGCCTGGGGAATTTGGATATCAAGAAATAACAAGGTTTTCAATATATAATCAGCCACCAAGTTTAACAAGTTGGAAAATTGTTTTCCTTCAGGAGGAAAAATTAGTCTTCTACAGAATGAAGAAAAATCATGCAGATTCCTTCAAAGAATGGCTGCAATCTCAAACTTAGTTGTTCTAGGAGTGTTTTTCTTTTCTTTGTGTTTTTTGTTCCATAAGAGATTCTCTCTCTTCTTTGTAAATAACTTTTTATTACAATAATATAAAAATTGCAGTGGGTTTTCCCACTGTTTCACCCTAAAAAAACATCTTAAGAGTAGTATATTTTAAGAAACGACAACCCTGATGCATTGTTGATTGAGGGTTGTATCAAAGAAAACTTGCATTTAATAATTTTAGGCTCATAGATGTATGCTATGGGTAGTCTAACAAAACAATAACACACAAGATAATTCGCTAGACTAGCTTTGCAGAACACAAGTGACCTTTGTTTAGCCTATTTTTCAGTGCCTTCTTCGCGATCATGTTGAGGCAGCAGCTACGGTCTAAAGCACAATAATGTTCTCCCCACTCTATGCTTGTTCTGGTGGCGCATCTAGCGCCAACGGAGGGTGTATGGAGTCATGTGTCCTTTGGATCTCGCGGGATTTGGTCGATTTTTGTGTTTGTTGGTGTGTTTTCAGGTCAGTCTTTTTCGATCTACGGTTGTCATGGTTGCCGCTTTGGTGTGCTGGTCTTTTGTGGCCTTAGCTCGATGAATTCCCATATGTTTGTTACAACAAGCTCTACCGTGATAAGTTTTGCCCAACTCCGGTGATTGAGGGGCGAGGATGGCGACACGCCTTGGGCTCGCGCTAGTGATTGTAGTCATCGCTAGAAGGTCCAAAGACCTATTTATAATTTCTATTACTTTAGACCTCTCTATACTATTGTTGATGATTTTTAATAGATCGGTCGTCCCTCGGGGATTTGATTTCCCAGACCCCGGGTTCTCGTGCTAGCACGTCTCTATTTTGCTGCCGGGTAGCAGAAAAAATCCCGTTTTTTGCTTCAGTGTAGCAAAAAACAGTTCGTCTATGAAACAAAAGAAATAGACCAAGCTCGCCGGAGACCTCGTAGTAAAAAAGTTATGCTATTATACCAAAAACTGATATCATCGGATACTCAATGGAGACCTCATCGGAGACCTCGCTGGGTATTTCGCAGGCTGCTACGTAGGAAAAAATAAGTTGTTCTATTGTAGCGAAATCAAACTTACCCAAGACCTCGCTGGAGATCTTGTAGCAACAATTTCATACTAAGGTTGCAAAACAGCAAAACAATTTTAATAAAAGATTTATACTATTGTAGCTCGTCGCCGGAAAAAAATGTATCAAAAAGCCAAATTCATCGAGACGTCACCAGAGACATCGTTGCAAACTACTTGTACTATATTACCAAAACCGCGGAACAGATGGAGCAAAAAGAATCTACTATTGTACCATCATAATTTTAATGACTAGGTCCTTGAAGTTGCAGCACTGCAAAAAACATCCTCTGTGGCCTTCATCTTTGACGAAGGCATCATGGCGGCGGAGACCCGAACCCACCATCGGCGCGGGGAGCACGAGCTCGTAGCATCACCAGCCTGCCCCTCCTACTGCCGCTTCCCATTGCATCACCACCATCCGCGTGGGCAGCACCGTCATCTCCACATGATGGCGTCATTCTGAAGTTGTGGGAGAGTAGATGATGGGGAGCACCGGAGTAGCGGCACTCTGGATGCCGGAGACCTCCAACGGCAGCGGTGCATGCGGGAGAAGGGGGTCTGCCGGTGGGCGAGATTAAGTAGGGGATGGCACGATGGTGGCGGGATGCACGCGGCAAAAAAGTAGGGGATGTAGATGGAGATGGAGGCCTCGACGGCGCGCCGGCTGGCGGCGCAGAATGCTGGAGGGAGAGGTTGGTGGGATGGGGAATTGGGGCAGCGCCGCCAGAAAACGTGAATGAAGGAGAAAGAGATAGGAAGGAGGTGGGTCAGTGTGTGGGCCCGTGATGGCACGTGGCACAACCTGGAGGCAGAGGTTGCAACACGCTCCATCCGGGGGAGGGGGGTTCAAATCATTTTCCTATAATTATCCACTATTGACTAATTAATGGCAAAAAAATGCAATTTGCCCTATCTGGTAGTATGATTTTTGCAGATTGAATGCAAAATTTGAGAAATGGACCATGCAGTAGCGATCCCGGACGTACCACCTATCAACGACAACTCATCATCAAACCGAAAAACTTTCATAGAAGGTAGGAGGCCAGTCGACAGACAGAACGCTTGTCATCGCCATTCATAACATTCAGCATAGAGACTGACACACCTCCAAGAACCATTCCACCATAGCTAATTAGCTATCCACTGTAAGACCGTTTATTCAGTGGTGTGGACATATGTAAAGTGTGTCAAAATTATAGAAATGAGAACTCAATGATGAATGCATTTCACTATCAAAATTATTACAAAAAAATTGTCTGAAGGCATGAACGAAAAGCTGCAAGCAAAATAATATCTGAAAAAAGCTCAAATATTCCTTGCCAACGTAACCAACACTGGGACATAAATGGTGTAAACCTCTACACATATTTGGTACCACAAATACAGGACGACTACATATAGTACACACAGAATCTCCACACACCTCTAACACGTACAAATTATCTTGGTACTACTACAGTACTACTCACATGGTATAATCAATTGAACTATTATCTGGGTGTCTCTATACCTATTTCAGAAATGTGCAACATAGTTGAGCACAAGGTCGATAACGGAGAATCATGTAGCCCCGAACCTGCAGGTGACGAGCGCAAGACCAAATACTCCGTCTTGCCATGCTCGAGTACCAGTTTCTCCCTCCAGGTGCTTCGCAGAGCCTTCAACTTGTCGGCCACCTGGCTCATGGAAGGTCTCTCTTCCCCTCTGGCGCTCAAGCACATCCTCCCAAGCTCGGCCACTTCTCTCAGCAGCATTTCCATCCCGGCACTCACTATGCTTGGGTCCAGTATGCCCTCGAGGCTCTCCTCCTTTATCGCCAGAAGGAAGGACGAAGCGAGGCTCTTGCCTTCCTTGGGGCCATTGTGGTAGATCGCCGTCTTCCCTGTGATCAGCTCCAGCAGCACGACCCCGAAGCTGTAAATGTCGCTCTTCTCTGTGAGCTGCCGCTCTTGCAGGTACTCGGGGTCCAGGTAGCCCATGGTGCCCTGCACCAATGTCATGAACTGAACCTCATCCTTGGGGAGCGTCTTTGATGCTCCAAAGTCGGTCACTTTCGCCATGTAGTTTTCATCCAAGAGAATATTCATGGACTTGACATCTCCGTGGACTATAGGACGGTTCATGGAAAGATGCAAATATGCCAGTGCTTCGGCAGATTCTTGAGCGACCCTGAGACGGGTATCCAGTGAGGGAGGTGGACTTCTGTAGTTACGATGAATGAACTCAAAGAGAGTGCCATTGGGGATGAATTCATAGACTAGTATGGGTACTTCCACCTCTAAGCAGCACCCAAGAAGCCTGACCACATTCCGGTGGTTGGTCTGTGAAAGTATAATGATCTCCTGCACGAATTCATCGGTTTCAGTCACATTCATGATCTTTGAGCGTTTCACAGCCACTACCCTGTTATCCTTGAGAATGCCCTTGTAGACGGTGCCGTGACCGCCCCTGCCCAGTTCTCTGCTCTCGTCATAATCATTTGTAGCCTTCTTCAGATCAGCTTGCGTGAATATTCTCAAAGTATCAACTTGTTTCGACATGATTTGATGATAGAGTATCTGGCCACCATTCTGATCGAAGAATCGTTCCTTCTCTTTCGTAAGCTTCCTTTTCTGATACTCAGCCCGTAGAGCGAAGATACATACCATGAGGAACACGACACTGATGCATATCCCTAAACGCAAAATCTATTTCTTGACTGAGCTCCACGTTGTCTTAGGGAGTGCGCGCTGTTCTGCTCCGTCTGATTCAATCATGTGGTTGATTTTTGATGACTTGCCATGTGGTGGGGACCACGTTCTAGTGCGTGGAAGGAATCCATCTAGAAAACGCGAGGTTGCACTGCACAACTGCACAACGTCTTCTCTAATCAAATTGTCTTCAATCCCCACACCCACCGCACTCTGCCCTCACCGCCATGAACTCAAGCGCAAGGCCCTCTCCGGCTCTCCGGGCTCCGGCCGTCGAGCTCTGGCTCGCCTTTTCCTCCCCATGCCCTACACCTCCTCCCCACCCCCATCGCTAGGATCCAGATCTCGGCGTGAGGCGGTGGTGGTGCCCGTGCTCGTGCTCTAGAGGAGAAGCTGCGGCGGCCATGGCGTTCGTGGTGGTGCGGCGTGAGGCGGAATCGCAAGTCCTCCGCGCTTTCGAGACGAAGGGCGGCGGCCATGGTGGACTCGGGGTGGTGCCGACGAACCGCCATCCGCGACCGCTCCCGGAGCTGCTGCCGCCAACACCACCAAGTGGAGCGGCGTCGCCGGCGACGGATGAGCACGTGGGAGGATGAGGAGGAGCTACCTCTACCTGCCCCTCGGCGGTGCCGGCGGCTGCCGCATCTGCGCCTCCGACGGGGCTGAGGCCGAGCCTGCCCCACCGTGCCAGCGTCTTTCCCGGGAAGACGAAGATGAGGGGCGATATCCCCATCTCCCACCTCAGATCTGGATGTACTTTTTTGATCTCTTTTTTACATGCAGAATGATGGCAGCGGTGAATGTATTTTCTTTACTTTTTCTACATCCAGGATTTTGATTAGTAGTTACTCCTTTGATTTTGGATGTAACAATAGTTGATTCACCCCAGATTTGGATGTAATTCTTTTCGTTTTTTCTACATCCAGTGCAGATCTTGATTAGTAGGTTCTCCCCTCATTTGGATGTAACAATAGTTGGTTCGCCAAACATTTCATTCTTTTTTGGATGTAGTTTCTTTCATTTTTATACATTCGCCGCTGTTTTTCTACATCCTCATTTCGAATCACAAACACTAATTTATTTACCGAGATGTAAATTTGTGTAGTTAAACTCTAATTTTTGACATGTTAATATTGATTCTAAACCGGAGAATCAAAAAAAGTCTGGGTCATTTTTTTTTGTCAGGCGTATGCTCCCGCAAAAACCGGATGGCTGCATGTGGCGAGCGTGGTCCCCTTTTTTCCTTTTTAGTAAATGGTGTTTTCAGCTTCCGGGCCACTTTCTACTTTTAGTAAATTTCCTTTTTAGACAAGGGGACACTCTATAAGACTATCTGGTAACCGGGCACCGTGTAGCCTGGTCCATCCCTAAAAATCATGACATTTTATTAACATCAGTTCAACTAGTGACCTTGCCCACATTCCGGGCAAAAAAAAAAGTGCAACATATTGTGCCATTGCTTTGCTATATGACATGCATACAAACTGCAATTGGACTTATGTAACAAGTCTAAAAAGGGAGCTTGCCCACGTTTTGGTTAAAAAAAAATAGTGCGACATATTGTGTCATTGCTTTGTTATATGCCATGCATACAAACTACACTTGACCTTGCCCACGAGGTTTTGGAAAAAATAACAGTGCAACTTGGACTTATGTAACAGGCCTAAAAAGGACCTATTATAAAAATGTATTTTAAACAGATTTCAAAATCTCAAAAAATTCGGACAAAAAATCCATGTTGTACATCCGGACATTCTATTGTTCGCACACAAAGTTTCATGGAAAAATAACATTTTTTTGCGGGCTATGTAGAAAAGACAAAACATGTCTCCTAAAAAAACTATTTTGGAGCACCCAAATTGTCTTTTTTACACAAGCCACAAAAAATAAACTTTTTCTGTGAAACTGTGTGTACAACCAAAGAATATCTGATGCACATCGTAATACTTTTTTGGAATTTTTTGAACATTTTGAAAAGCATCTTTAGACAGTGGGTACCTATACACTAATGAGTCAAAATGGATTTCCCGCCTAAAAAGTGCAATTTTTTTGATTGCCAACAATCCATTACCTAAGACAACCTTCAGAGTTTGGTTTCGGTCAGCTTGAACGCAGGGTATGCTCTTTGGATCGTCGCTTCTGAATCCTGATGGGCATGAACAGGTGTAGTTTCCATCGGTGTTTGTGCATTTACCTTTGCAAGGATACAAGGACTTGTTTGGAGATTCACACTCATTGATGTCTGTAGTTTCAAGGTTGTGAGGGCATTATCAACATGAATCAACAGAAATCCCAATCAACAAAAAATAAGCAGACATAAAGAAGAACAAATGTGGACTTTCAGCAATGTATAACCGTACCTTGGCACCCTCCTTGTAGGTAGGGATTGCCGGCATAACCTTGAGAGCAGTTACAGCGGTAACCGGGGCCATTGGACACATTAACGCATTCGCTGTTCATGGCTTGGCATGCATACTGTGATCCCATCTTGATATGGCTTCCGAACAGCTTCCATTACCAACAACCCAATCAAGCACCAGAGGAAACCCATCAGCGTATTTGTTTAAAAAAATTGTAGAGTTGACATAGGAACGATCAAACTTGAATCGATCCTCCTCGACAACAAAGGAGTAGCCGCATGGACTGAAAGACTTGATGGTAGAGTTGTATATAGGTGGCACTGGTGCAGATTGGGTGCTGAAGGAGCTGACGTTTCCCGAAACAGGGGCCTTGCAGCAACCCAAGCCAGAGCACCGTGTGCCATCATCAACGCTGCTTGCATCAATGCAGAATGAAAAACACGAGTCAGCGGTCAAGTACTCAAGCTGTTTCTTGCCCTTGGTGAGTCCCACAACCATTGCAAGCGTACCACAGCCGATTGATGTCAACTTGTTTTTGGAGTTGGAAACCTTATGAAAAGGATCCAATCTCAAGACATCGTCCAACCCACCACTGCTAGTGGTACCGTTGGTGTAGTTGCATTGCCATGTTATGTGTGGATTCTGAACACGAACCTCACCAAGGGTAGGATTGATGTCTAGTACCCTAACTTCAGTTGAGGCCAGATATGCCCCTGTCTCGTTGCATGTCACATTAAAGGGTTCTTGGAAGCAGCCTTTTCCGGTGCCAAATGGGTATGGAATGCTGATGTTGCCACACTTGTCTGGGCATCCAGGCTGTGCCATGCTGATGCTCCCAGAAGACCCAGTTCCATAAGTGGTAGTACTATGTTGCAGGGTTAGGATGGCGGCAATAAGTAGCAAAATATTCTGACTTGTAGTCAATGACCAAGACATATCATGTATATACCAATCTATCTGTGCTAGATGCATGTTATAACAATGGGTCATTTGGCCCAAAAAAATCAAATAAAAAACTAATATAGCATATGAGTAAGTAACATATACGTAGTATTCGATTTCTTCCAAAATATGCCAAAGCCACACTCCAGTCTAAACACCATTTAGGCCTTGTTTAGCACTAGATTTTTTGTGGGGATTATCAGATTAGTGGGGATAATCCCCACCAAATCGCAAATCCCCACTTTCTCCTGAAAGCATGTTTGGTACTAGACTATTGAGCGAGTTTAATCCCCGCTAATCCCCACTTTTCTCCAATTCTTAGTGTATTTTTTTAAATCCCCAATACTCTATCCTACCTAGTGGATTGGGATGGGATTTTATAGGGATTGGGTCAAGGTAGGGGTTTCACACAATACTGAGTAACGTAGTATCCCCCTAATTCCCTCAAAAACTCTAGTGACAAACAAGGCCTTAGGGAAAATCCCTTAGGCCTCCAATTGTACAGAATTGATCACTAGATATTTAAGTTTGATCCCATTATTAAAACAAATATTTCAACCCACAGATATCTGAATCAGATGAAGAAATAAAATTAATGCTTGTGTTATATAACATTAAATAAGAAGTCGGTATGCTCTTAGTTATTCTCTGATTTAAGTCTTTTACCATCACAGGAGAATTTAAATTCAAGTTTTGATACAGATAAAAAAAATATGACGAATTATTCATCTATGCCGGGGAATAGACAAATATGGAGTCACTACGAAGTGTGAACTACAGACTCCATGTTTATTTGTGTTCTCATTCTAGAAATTGTAGGGAAAATACTGCCTTGAACCCAAAAATAACATATACCAGCTTGTTTAAGTTTGTATATATTTGTCATTTGGGGTTTTATATGCAACTTCTAAGCTGTAATATCAGGTTGGTGGGGATAGAATCGTCATATTATTGCCCACTACAACACATCGTTTTTTAGCGATTTACACTTGATGTTCTTTTTCCTGTTGTCCAAGCAACACCTTCATGTATATGTTCCATTTTACATCTTGAAACAAAGATTTTATTTAGAAATAGCCTTGAATATAATTAAATATCACTATAATCCTTATTTGCCACCAAAAACAGACTATTTCTCCCATGCATCTACAGCTACTTGGTGAATTTGATTCATTCGTGCCATCACTGTGAGACCTCCAAGTCAGCCAAGCAATTAAGTGCATATAAAATCGCTTTGTCCCTGATCACACATGTAACGCGGTGAATCAAAGTTCACTACATGATACAAGTGGATTGTTTTTTTCTGTTTCAGCAATGCACAAGTGTAAAAAAAGTGTGCTTACATCTGTTCCAGAAGAAACTTAGTACTCCTAGAAAACATCGAATTGAACGAGCTACATGCAGGTCTGCTTTAATTAACTCCCAAGTCCTAATTTCTCTGAAGTCTTGGATCTTGCACTACAAGCTCTCCAGCAACAACGATAAAAAAAACGCCTCCAAGTACGAGGTTCCTCCGGTAAGACTATCATACGCGTCGGACACAATAAGCAAACAATTGCATCATATGACTAGGATTTCCCGTACCTTTCCACGGCCTGCAGGTCGCCCTGAGCGTAGTACGGCGCGGTGGCCAAATACGGCCGCGGAGGAGGTAGCGCCCGCCGTTAGCGTCGGATACTCAGATCCAACGTCGCGGTGGCGACGCCGGCTGGAGCAACCAGACCGCCCGCCGTGGGAACTCGCCATAAGCGAACGATCGAGGAAACGGGGGTGCCGCGACGGTGGCTGTGCGCAGGCGTAGCGGGCATTTCCGTCGGGGTCAAGCATCTCGCCGGCCATGGCATGCTGGGCCGGGACTGGGGATTTGTACAGGCCCGGGATTTAGAACGCGGGAGAGGATTTGTTTTTACAAATCTGCCCCTTTTTTTTTTAAAACAACTCCCTCCTCTCACCCCTCCTAGAAACTATTTCGGAATCTCACGACCTGAGTATGATGGTACCAAAGGAACTTGGCGCCGAATGTCCTGGCCGCAGGCCGCGGGTCTAAAAAGTCACACGTGGCAATGTCTCAATTCGGTAAAGACTATTTGACGCCAACTGAGGTGCGTCGACCTTGCAGATACAAAGCCTTCTATTTCTCTCCTGCAGCCACCCCGACCCCTCTCTCTCTCGTAAATTTTTTTAAATCTTTTTTCGATATGGGAGCATAGCTCCTGCCTCTGCATCAATAGATGCACACAGCCATGTCCTTTATTAAAAAAAAGATGTCTAAATTGTATAGTTATTACAATCATGTGGAAGCTAAGGCTGTGACAAGAATCAGCCAAAGAAAGATGAAAAGTACACAAAAACTATCCATCTTCAGTAATGTGCCGCCATCTAGTAGCCTGAAAATAACAGTCCCGTGTGACCATGGGAACTCTTCTTCGGGGTTACCTCTCTGAAATTCCTCTTGTTTCCACCCATTATAATGCCAAATTGCATCTCATTTCTTTGTCAAACTTGTTGAACCCTAGAACTGTGGTCTATCTTTCTATGTAGTGTAAGTAAGGGGGATTTGAAAATGAGGTAGTACATGTTATGTGTGCATTGAGTTTGTGATTGGTTTAGGGTTTGATAAGTGTTTTGGTGGTAAAAAGAAAACCCTATGTGTATATGGAGAGAATATGCACTATGTGTGTGTGTGTTTTTGTTGTTGGGAGGGGGGGGGGGGGTCATCTAAATTTAGATTGGTTCAAATATTACGTATGTGAAGCACATTTATTTTGAAGTTTGGAGCACATAAATGGAATGCAATATTAGCTGGTTATATTGTATAGTTTGGAGCACATATATTATGTAGCCTTACAATGTTTCTTCTACCTATCCTAGATTAACGAAATAACGGTAAACCTGAATTCGTCAACCAAACAAACAACAAACCAAATGGCAAGATCCATCTTCTACCTCCATCTAGAAATACATTGGCTTTGAATTCAGTATGTTGTGTGATTCAAAATGAGCTTGTCAAATTCCGACTTACTATGGAATTCAACGTGCCAGTTAAGACCGAAAAATTGTTACTCTCTATAAAAGGGAGGTAGCTGCTTTAGGCATATTTTTTAGAACATACCTGTCAGGTGTTCAAGGCTTTGAAACACTAAAGATGACTTGTGGCTAATGGTGCCGACAAACTTATTGGGGGGTTTCAAAAAAATAGAAAGAGTGATCCGTCCTTTCAAAGAATGAGAATCCGACATATTAAAGTGAACCCAACTACTACATATATTTGCAATCTTATGAAAAAACACAAATAAGCCAATTAATTTAATGATATCCGGCGTGCTACTCCCTACTTGCAAAAATGTAGTGCATATAATATTTTTTAAAGTCAAACGATGTGAAGTTTGATTGGATTTATCGAGAAAAATATATCAACACCTAGAATACCAAATCAATACCATTAGTTTCATCATGATGTATATTTTCATAAGGTATACATTTGGTATTGTAGATATAGATAGTTTTCTCGATATACATGGTAAAATTGACATCGTTTGACTTTTCAAAATTTTAATACGCACTATGTTTTGGCATGAAGAGAGTATTGTGTTAAACTGTGATGTGAACACCCATATGTAGCCCACCATACCCCGATGAGAAGGGTATTTTTTATTCCGCTGAGATTCCGGTAACAAATACCGCCCCCTCGCGATACTAGTAGCGGTTAAAAAGTGTATTAGCTTAAACAAAATGGTTCAACACTTTCTATGATGCAATTGTTTAGGATAACATAACCGAAGTTGTAGAGTGGTGGTAAGGCAGCTCGTTCAATTTATGGATAGATGCGGCTCAAGGGATTCAAACCCATGACACCATATTGCAGCAACAAAATATACTAGTATTAAGCCTTGATCTTTTGTTTGAAATATTTCGAGTGGTAAAAGACAGAGATTTCCGGCAATCGTTTGGTGACCGGATGCACAAAAAACCTTGATGGTAAGAGAGGTAAACTTTCCCATATGGCAACAACAACCTTTTCACTCATGCAGATGCGGGGGGCATCATCTTTTTATGGCATCAAGTCGGGAAAAAATGAAATTTCTCCAACATGTCCTACATACTAATTAAAGAAACTGCTAGAAAGTATGGATAGATACCACGGAATTAAGCGTACACATTGCATAACTGATGAGTAGAAACATTACGCAGGTGTTGTCTTTACCCGGCTTGTTTAGCGTAGCTAAGCCGGTAAGAAACTCATACCTGAGTTTAGTGACCAATCCATATGTGTACGGCGGCCAAACTTGTCTCTCTAGCTAACGGTGTATATGGAACTGAGCGTGAGGGATCTGTGAACGTATTAGTAGCGCTAAATATACACAAAGATAAACACGCTCTAGTCAAGTCTCCTCGATCCCTTGGGTGAGAATTGTAGTACTAATCAGAGATTCAGAGCGCAGCTCTATGTATGGCTGTGGCCAGGATGAGGCGACTGCAAGTCATCTGGAGATCTCTGTCTGATCTTTAAGTTACTACTACTCCTACTTATCTACTTTTCAGACCGAGGACCGCGAGCTATCCCCCGATTTGAACACTTGTCATCGTGTTTTCAGATGGAAATTTCGCAGCATGTAAACTATCAGTCGGACTCATCATGCAACTGGTGGCTGGGTATCTCTTCAATCAAAAACAAAAAAGAAACCTGGTGTCTGGGCGAAAAGACTGCAAAGATGAGCTCTTTCTTTTACCATTCCCCTGAAGAGTCTCTACTAGGTACAGAACCTCGTAGCAAAGATGTACTGCCACTCCTCGGTAGAAAATCGGACAGTTTTCTATGAGATGATGCAGATAAGAAAAAGACAGGTAGCAGTAGATGTTTATGGTCGAGACTATTGGCTCTTTCTCTTTCTTTCGTTCACATTAAACCTTTTTCTATTAACCAAACTGTTGCGAGCAAAAGAGGAAATTGCACAAACGGTCGACTTTTTAAAAATATGAAAAATCCAAACAATTGAAATAATATTAATTGAAAATTTTGGAAAAAATTCAAACAATTTGGGTCATCCATTTAAAATATTTATTATTTTTTGCTAGATTTAGACAAAATTTGATGACGGGTGGGTGCCACATGATCCATGGCCTATGGACCTACTTAATTATAGATTTGGACATGCGTGCAACATATAGTTGATGTTTGTATAACAAAGAGACCGCAATGGTGAGTGGTGTGCGCAATTTTCTTGAAACAAGAGTAGGTCGACGAAAGTACCAAGGAGTAGGTGGAATTGGATATTTGACACCGGTAGCATTAGCAATGGGCGTGTGTGGTAGCCTGAGCCCAATTTGGGGCTCTTAGGTTGTTAGTCCGTTGCAAATGGGCCACGGGCTACAATTGAAGGTTTGTTTGGTGACATGGGTTGCATCAAATGGTATCCAAGTGCCACATTGTCCGGCTTCCTGAAAAAATATTATCATCTTTGCTGAGCCATAGCACATGTGTTTAGTTGATAATTTGGGCACACACCTATGGTATGTCCTCACCACAGCTGAGCCATAGCACATGTGTTTAGTTGATAATTTGGGAACACACCTATGGTATGTCCTCACCACATTCAAATATCGTAATGTTACCGTACCACACTCCGCACACACAGACACAAAATGCCATTAAAATCATACTACATATAATATTGACATCTAACATAGTACTTAGTAGTTAATTACATGCATCAGACAACAACTAACAGACTAGTCATAGAGTAGAATTGGTAGCATATATACTTACACCAGGGGCACACTCCCTTTGCACACACCATCATCAAAATAAATGTTCAGCAATCTCACATTTGAAACATGACATAAAAAGCAAGTTAGGCAAGCTCTATCAACCTCTCTAATGGCCAACATCATGCCAATGTTTTCCGTAAGGGACTTGGCGATGCTTCCTACACGCCCAGACCACCTCAATGGAGGTACCTTGCCAATACATCTGGAGCTCGAAGCCGGAATCCTTGTAGGTGAACATGAGTGTGTCGTCGGCGGCCATGGAGACTTTGATGGCGAACTCATTACATCCTTTGAATAAGGCGATCCTTTCACCCTTCCACTACACCTGGACGTTGTTCTGGCACCACTTCCCCAAATAGGTGGGCTTCTTCACTTATTGCCTCCCTCCTTGACCTTGAACCTTGTTGCCAACACCTTTCCATGGCGGACGGGCTGGAAACCTTCTGTTGGGCACTGTGCCCCAGGTTTGCAGAGCGCTCCTGGTGCACCCTGGGCGTGTGTAGTTCGTCCACGACGGCCATGAGTGCCACATATTTAGGTCTGAGTTGTACCCTGGGGAGAGGGGTAGTGTTCTAGCTGCTGCGCCAGGCCTTTCAGGTAGTCCCTCAAGTATTCTTAGTTGTGCATTGGCAATATGTGACTATCAGTCTACATTCTGGTAATGCCATTTACATAGTGACAAGCATGTCAAAGAGAATGTGTACATGCATTTCCATGGACAAGTTTGTCGTTGCAAGCACCGTGATAGTGGCAACCAGTTCGATTACAATAACAATGGACTGTGCTAGTGGTAGCAGGTTGGTGACCGTTCCATGGGTGGGTGGTCAGCGCACTGACATTGACATGTATGCCAATGTCGACGCGGTGATCAACATGCCATAGCGCAATCACCACCCTGCTACCCTGCGGTCCAACTACTCCTATTGTCCTACATCTAATGGAACATCACTAACAACCACAAGATCATGATTCTAACCTAAATCGAGCAGCCCTAACCAAATTCTTTTAAACTAGGGTCGAATAAAAAAACCTAACCGAGATTGAAAATGGGGAACACAGAACTCACCAACGGACGGAGTGAGAGTGTCCCCGTGTGAGGAGGATGGGCCTCCCCGATCTTTTGTGGGCTCGCGTCGTGCGAAAGCTCCCATCCCACATGCAGGAGGCGGCGACGCTAAAGCTTCTACCGGCGGTGGCCCCATAGGCACTGGAGGAGGGGGAAAAGCGGTCGAAACTCCCACTTGGGGTAGAGTGTGCCAAGAATGTGGGACAAACCTTGGCGGCATATCCATCTCCTGGTTGGAGGGGGATGCACCTGCCGCTCTCGCTGTCACGTACCCGAGTTGGGGTTTTAATCGCCCCCATCGGGGATGGGGGAGGGCAAGCGATTGAATCCCGTCGGTGGCCAAGGCCGTCACGACCGCCTGGTGCTCGCCATGGGCCTTAATGCGATGGGGGACGGCCAACTGGATACCAGCACCACAACCGGTTGAATCCGCACCGCTGTGTCGCTGAGTCCGCCCGCTTCGTATTCGCGGATCATGCGTGCGTGCATGGAGGTATGCTGGGGAAAAAGCTTTGCCGTAGTAGCCAACGACGAACGAGGCGGAGGCGGGCGAGGAAAGCATCGAGGCGGCAGTTGATGGAACATGAGAGGCTCTGTTAACGAGAGGAGAGCGAGTGAGAGAGCGGTGACTAGAGTGGAGACCGTGCACGCAGTAAATGAGGCATCTCCGGTATTTCTCCACGTGTGTGGTTGCACGACTGCAGTTTTGTTTGACAACATGACATGGTCCATAGCAACGACCTTTCGTCCGTTGCTCCCAGGCAGGCCTAAGAGCATCTCCACTCGTCTCCCCACAGAGCCCCCCACGGCCACTTTTTTTCATCCGGACGGCGAAAAACGGCCCAGTCAGGCCCCCGGTTCCTCGTTTTGGTCCGGATTTGAGCCTATTTTCGTCCGGACTCCCCATGCCATCCTCGGTTTCCGGGGTCTCCCGGGGACTCCGGATGAAGCTAAACCAACCGCCCACGCCCACGTGTCTCCTCTTTCGTCCGGATTCCCCGAGCCATCCTCTTTTCCCCGAGAAACGCCGCTTGGGGAGCACACGACTGGGAAACTACTCCTCCCCACGCCAAATCTTTCTCCAATCCGGACGAAAATTTCGCCGGATTTGGGCGTGGGGAGCGCCAACGAGTGGGGATGCTCTAAACCCGGTTCATCCAACTATACAGTAAAAAAACACAGATAACCAAATGTCCTGTTTTTTTTTTCAGTCCACGTATACAGATGAAAAGGCCTTTAGACTATCTAAACACGTTTAATATGGCCGGGGTTGGCCGAAAACTGGGAGCGCCCATAAAGATCCGAACCAAAACGGAGGGCACACTGACAACCCCGTTGTTTTGCGTACCTACGCTATGGCCATCCCCAACCCCGGCGTCTCATCTTATCCACTGCAGTGGAGAGCCGAGTCACGTGGGCTGGGTTTTTATATGACCAACGACGCGACGCCACCGGCGATCTGCCGCAGCACCGACCACCCAAAACCACGGTCTGCCCACCTTCATTTCCCACCGTATTGCTCTTCCTCTCTCGCGCACACTGGTTTCCTGGAACCTATAAATCGGGAGCAGAGCACCTGCAACTCATTTCACTCCTACACTCCCACTGATCTCAGCTCAACTCCTACACTTGAGCCACTTCACTGCAGCTAACTAGCTAGTGCGCGCGCTTCCTTCAGACACCCCACCCATCCCTCATTCCCTCTCCCGGCGATGTCTACGGTGACCCGCGCTTACCTCGACCAGAGGCTCGCCGTAGCCAAGCGCTGCTCCAGAGGTAACCAGCAATATCCTTCCGCTTTCAGACCAATGCATGCTCTGCCTGCCATTCTGTTTCAACAATGCAGCTCCCTTCCTATGTGCCCAAACTTGATGCTAACATGTCATGAACTGAAACTGCATGCAGAGGCTGCCATGGCGGGAGCCAAGGCCGCGGCCGTCGCCACCGTCGCAGCTGCAGTTCCCACGGTGAGTAGCATGCAAGCGATCCACCCATCTCTATACGGCTTCATGATCTTCCAGAAACTCATATACCCTGTTGCTACCTGTTTGTTTCAGCTGGCGAGCGTGAGGATGCTGCCGTGGGCGAGGGCCCACCTCAACCCCACCGGCCAGGCGCTCATCATCTCCACCGTCGCCGGGATGGCCTACTTCATAGTCGCCGACAAGACCATCCTGTCCATGGCCAGGAAGCACTCGTTCGAGGGTGCGCCCGACCACCTCAAGAACACTTCCTTCCACTAATTAGGCACCTAGTTAATTAGTGCGCAATAAGCTGTATGACGTCCCCGTACGTGTGTGCTGAAAGCTAGTACTTATAATATATTCAGCACTTATATCTGATAATGTAATCATGTAATCATGTATCCATGTATCCTTCTAGACAAAAAAAAATCTAAATTAGTAGTACTACTCTGCAGGCTACCCGTTTCCGGAACGTTTCGTCCCTGCCAGCTCCCGCAAGCGGCAGGGCAAACCTTAGCTCCCACAGCCGCCAGCTCCCTCCTCCTTCCTTCCCTCCCTCGCTGCCGCCAGAGGACGTCGCCGGAAAAAGCCTCGGAGCGTCAACGGCGACGGGGATTCTTCTCCTCCTCCGTGGCAATGGCGGCGTGGGCCGGCGGGGACGTCGGGCTCGGCGCGGGACACGACGGCGCGGTGGCTCGTCCACGGCGTGGTGGTTGCGTAGCTCCGGCGAGACGGCAGTGCGCTGGCTGCTGGCTGGCGCGGCCGTGGCCAGGGAATGGCGGCGGCAGGCCCATATCTAGGTTTGTGGGCCTAGGTTTGGGCTCATCTGGGCTGCTTTGGTATGGGCGGGCTTGATGAAGGTTGCTTGCTAGGGTGCAGGCTTAGCTCCGCGCGCGTATAGGTTGGGATGCCGGTGCCGTTGCCGGTAGGGCCGAACCACTCCCATGTGTCTTGTACGTGCGGGTGCTACTCTCGGTAGGGACCGAGTTTGCTCTCTCGGGTATGCTCCTTATCGTGAGAGTTGGGTTCCTTGGCTGGTAGGGTAATGCTTTAATGGCGCGGAGGCGGTGCGCCGTCGTATGTATGATTCCCTTCAGCTAGTTTTGACTACCGTGGGGATTTGGTGTGTCTTGGTTTTGCTCCGGCAGGACTAGCGGATTCTGCCAGGTTCTTGGCTTGCAGGGACGCTAGCGAACTTAATGGTGTGTGCGAAAGCACCGCTAGGCTTTAGCCAATGTCGGCTACGACGATGTTTCTGGACGCGGTTTACCTTCTTGGAGGCGTAGCTATCTCACCCATCCCGTTGCTGGTTGCTTGCCCCCGAGCATTGTCCTAGGAACCCCTACCCGTTGATGCCTTGTGTCAAGCTGTGACCGGCTTCATTTAAACAAAAGGCGCTCTTCCGCTTTTGCGTGGCCGCTCTCGAGCCTAGGGTGGCTGTCGGAGTTGGTATCATCGTAAGGGGGACACCGGTGTTCTTCACCATCTGGTGGCGGTCCTGATGACAGGTGCAAAAACATAGGCTTTCCCTGACGGTGGGTGCTGAAGCTACCACGAAAGCATTGCATGGTCCCGTGCTGAGAACGGTGACGCTTGTGAGCGCCGCTTCTCTTCCTGGAGGCGTTGTTGTGAATCTTCCTCCCTTTGAACTCTGGAGCTTCGTCTACTCACTAGCGCAGTTAGGTAGTTCCTCGGTGGTCGGTGGTCTTCTGTGAGGCATTTCGGTCTGGTGCATTTCCGTGGAGCGGCGTCTTGGTGCTGGACGGGGCTAGTGAAGTCGCCGATGTTTGGCTGTAGTCTCGGACGCCATGTTGGAACTTGTAGTTCGTTCTGCATGTTCTCTTCTTTTTTATTCTTTAGCTCTGCACCCAGTGCTTGTATCTCTAGCTGGTATCTTCAGCCTTTTTTTTCTTTCTGTTGTTGTGATCAATATACTCCCGGCCGGTGGATGGCTTTGTTAATTTAAAGTTGGGTTCATCGTGGCCTTCTACCAAGTAACATGGCAACACCCATCTTAGATTTTCATGTTTGCAAAATTCTCTTTTGGCATGTCTGACTGCATTAATTATTTTCCCAGATCACGCCAACTCACTCAGTTAGCTTTTTTTGAAAAAAGGAAAGCAAAAGCTTTGCTTCAACCACTGGTTAGGCAGAAAAGAGTTATCTGGTTAATTTATAAAGAACAGAAAGAAAACATGCCCACACAAGCAGGGACGGAGCCAGCTTCGCATGTTGAGGGGGGCAAAATACACTGAATTAGTGTTGTAAACTTGATGAGGGGGGCGGATTTGACTAAATTAGTGAGAAAGTAGGGTTCTAATGACTAGTGTTCTTCACAAAATCTCAATCATGGGGGTGGCTGAGCCCCCCCTCGTCCCCCCTTGTCTCCGTGCCTGCACACAAGTGAACTAGTGCTGAATGGAGCCACGAAACCACGAAGGCAAACCAACAAACACAACCAACAATGAACCACTGCAACCCCTCAACACTTGGGGCCAGAACATCAATCCCATCGACCCGCTTTAAGTTGGGAAGAATACATCGGCAAAGACAAAAAAAAAACATATCCGAAGCACTCGGGATATATATCCTCATGTGGTCGGTGTTAAATTCTAATTAATAAATGTGTTTGCTTGTAGTCTACACAACAAACACAAATATATGATCTATAATAATGAAGGTACAATTTGCTATATTATAGTTACACATTTGTTATTTTTATTTGACTATCAAACAATGTAATAAAAATACGGTTGTGTGCATCGTTTCGATGCAGAGGCCAAGGCGTAGCTCCCACCTAAAAATGTAGCATAAAAAATAGTTATGAGTTAATGAAATTTTAAAACTACGAAGGTCATAGATTTTACGAAACTTCAAAATTTATATTTTCAGTTTTTTAATGGACTCTTAAGCAAACTGGAGGTAAACGAATGCACTTAAGGAGCAAGGGACAATATTAAGTTCAGTTCCCCACACATTGAAAGAAGTCTATATCACCCCCCTAACTATCAGGTTCCGAAGGGTAAACCCCCATATGTTTCAAATGGGGCACTTAACCCCCCTAATTATGCTATACCAGACAATTGACCCCCCTAGCACAATAACAGCGGTTTAGCCCGGCGGTATTGCTGACGTGGACTTGATTGAGCCACGGAAGCGCATGACTAAAAAACTTTCCACTGCTCCCCGCCGCCGTCCGGCGCTCCCGACTCCCCACCGCCGGCGAGACTCCTCCCTACGCGAGAGCTCCTCGCTCCAGTCAGCGCGCAAGCTCCCCGCTGCACCACAATCTAGAGCTCACCATAGACGCGGGCGAGCTCGAGGCCGTCCACTCCTCCCGCCGCGCCGCCGCTACCGGAATTGAAGCAGTTGTCGGCGAGGACCTCCCTAGTCCAGGGAAGGCGGACTGGAGAGGTCACGGGGGCGTCACTCGAGCTTTCGATGGAGGACGGCGACCACCTCGTCGCCTCGGCCTCCCCCGCTGACTGCCTTTTTGCCGGAGAGGCTCCTGGACACCACGCTCCTAATAGAGTCGATCGCCAATGCGCGCACTCCAGGGAGCTGCTCCGCATCGACCTGTCTTCGCTAGGAATGAGGACGACACGCTCGGCGTCTCGGGCGGCGTAGGCGGCCCGCGCCCGCGGCTGTCCGCGAGGAGGATGTGACGGACGTGGGTTGGGATCTCACGAGAAGTTCCACAGCGATGGGGCCGAGCCCCGTCGTTCCCGATTTGCCCCGTTCCGGAGAGCCCCGCCGTCGCCCGATTTTCCTTTCTCCGGGAGCCCCGTTGTCCCAGATTTTCCCAACTCCGGTTGAGCCCTGCCGGCTGCCGTCCCCAGATTTTCCTAGCTCGTGTCTTGTTCCCAGTTCTGAGGGAGTCCCGTATTCCCTACCTCCTGCGACCAAACTCCAAGGAAAGGAAAGAGAGTATGGGAGCCTGGCATGTAGGTCTGAAAAGTCAAACGATTCCATGCCTCAATCCACTGTCCACCTCACCAATACCGCTGAGCAAAACCGCTGTTGTTGTGTTGAGGGGGTTAATTGCCTGGTATAGCATAGTTAGGGGGGTTAAATGCCCCATTTTAAACTTAGGGGGGTTTACCGTCCGGAACCTGATAGTTAGGGGGGTCATATAGACTTCTTTCCCCACACATTTGTTTTAGAGAACGTTGCATTTATCAAAATTTTAACAACTTCAAAACTAAACTTAGAAAATTATGAATACAAAATGTAATTATCTTGTGCTTGGTACGGGATGCGAATAAAGACGTTACATCGCACTATGTTTCTCAACTCTATTGATTTGTAGGGATTCGTAGCATAGAAAACAAAAATTTTCCTACCGCAAGAACGAAAACACAAGCCAAGATCTAATCTAGTAGATGGTAGCAACGAGAAGAACATGAGACTAACCCTCGAAGATTTCCAAAGCCTAACGAGATTAGATCTCGTGGTGGATGTAGTCGATCACTTGCCGCTTGCAAAGCGCGTAGAAGATCTTGACCGCTTGCAAAAGCGCGTAGAAGAACTTGACGGTGCCACAATCGGGCAGCACCTCCGTACTCGGTCACACGTACGGTGTTGATGAAGACGACGTCCTCCTCCCCGTTCCGGCGGGCGGCGGAAGTAGTAGATCCTCCTCGGAATCCCGGCAGCACGACGGCGTGGTGGCGGTGGTGGTGGAGAACTCCGGCAGGGCTTCGCCTAAGCGTATGCGGGAGTTGTATGTGGAGGAGAGGTAGCTAGGGTTTGGGGAGAGGGGGACTTGGCCGGCCACAAAGGGGCGGCCAAGGTTGTGGCTTGAAGTGGCCGCCCCCTCCCCTTGCTCCTCATTATATAGGTGGAAATCCCCAAGTGTTGGTATCCAAGTCTTCGAATAAGACCCGAAACCAAAACCTACCAAAGGGACAAAACCTACCCAAGGGGGGAATCCCACTCAAGGTGGGACTCCCACCCCTTCCTTGGGGGGGTTGGCCGGCCACCCTAGGGGAGTCCACCTGGGACTCCTCGCCCTTAGGGTTGGCAGGCCATGTAAGGTGGAGTCCCTCCGTGACTCCACTTTCCATGGTGATTTCTTCCGGACTTTTCTAGAACCTTCTAGAACCTGCCATAAATGCACCGGATCATTTCCAAACTTGGAATATGACTTCCTATATATGAATCTTATTCTCCGGACCATTCCGGACCTCCTCGTGATGTCCTGGATCCCATCCGAGACTCCGAACAAGAAGTTCAAACTCCATTCCATATTCCATATCTACTTAAACGACATCAAACCTTAAGTGTGTCACCCTACTGTTCGTGAACTATGCAGACATGGTTGAGACTTCTCTCCGACCAATAACCAATAGCGGGACCTGGAGATCCATAATGGCTCCCACATATTCAACGATGACTTAGTGATCGATTGAACCATTTACATACGATACCGATTCCCTTTGTCACGCGATATTTTACTTGTCCCAGGTTTGATCATCGGTATCACGATACCTTGTTCAACCTCGTCTTTGACAAGTACTCTTTACTCGTACCGTGGTATGTGGTCTCTTATGAACCATTCATATGCTTGCAAGCTATTTAGATGACATTCCACCGAGAGGGCCCAGAGTATATCTATCCGTCATCGGGATGGACAAATCCCACTGTTGATCCATATGCCTCAACTCATACTTTCCGGATACTTAATCCCACCTTTATAACCACCCATTTACGCAGTGGAGTTTGATGTAATCAAAGTACCTTTCCGGTATAAGTGATTTACATGATCTCATGGTCAAAAGGACTAGGTAACTATGTATCGAAAGCTTATAGCAAATAACTTAATGACATGATCTTATGCTACGCTTAATTGGGTGTGTCCATTACATCATTCATATAATGACATAATCTTGTTATTAATAACATCCAATGTTCATGATCACGAAACCATGATCATTTATTAATCAACAAGCTAGTTATACAAGAGGCTTACTAGGGACTCTTTGTTGTTCACATAACACACATGTATCAATATTTCGGTTAATACAATTATAGCATGGTATGTAAACATTATCATCCACACAAAGATATATTATAATAACCATTTTATTATTGCCTCTTGGGCATATCTCCAACAGTCTCCCACTTGCACTAGAGTCAATAATCTAGTTTACATTTGTAAAGATATAACACCTTGGCCTTCGGTGCTTTATCATGTTTTGCTCACGGGAGAGGTTTCGAGTCAACGGATCCGACACGCTCGAAACGTATGTATTTTGAAATTCATTTGCGTCTTAACGCATCACTCATTTTCCAAATGAGTCGGCATTAAATATGTTTGGTCTTCCGGTGGAACCTTAATTCCAGCGATCTGAAATATGTCACTAATATTGTCATACACAATATAGCTTCAAAGTTACGACACTATCGGAACTACACCAAGTTCTCAAAGAACTTCTTGACTTAACATCCTCAATCATTGTCAAAACAATGACATACTCCGCCTTCTTTTGTAGAATCCGTCACAATATTTAGAACTCTTCTAAATCTAGCATTGTGCTACCTTTTAAACAACACTTAGCCTAATTTGAGATTGAAATTTTATTTTTATATGTGACAAAATCAATATCGGTGCAACACCTTACAGCGATTTGTTTGTCATTTCTCCATACAAAACTATTTATATATCCTTGGTTCTTCTAAAGCACACATGGATATTCTTACTGTTTGTCAATGATCATGACATGAATCATTCTGGTATATGCTCCTAACTTTTTAGAGCTCAGGACATCTGATTGTATACATATTAATTGTGATCTAAAATCACTCATGTGTTTTTACTCATTGAGTGTCAGATATACTCAAGTCTTGTTTAAACCTTCACATGTAAAGAACACATTCTTAATATTGAACTACTTCAATATTCGTTCTATGTACTTTGACTTAAACTTATTATGTGTTTCAATCTATCTTCATAGATCTTGACACTAAATATGTTTTAGTCCATATCCTTTCATTGAAGCTAATTTTCAATGAAACCTTTTAATCAATTATATAATTACACTATTTATAATCAACGATATGTCAGCTACATAAAGTATTACAAATATGTCTCAGCGCTCCCACTTAATTTCTTGCAAATGCAAGATCTTCATCGTTTCTGATGAAATCAAAAAACTCTTTGACTATTTCATCCGGTGAAGATTCCAACTCCGCAATACTCACTTCATCTAATTGAAGTTCGCATTCCTATCTGGTATTCTACGGACTAGCAAAATTCTTGGTTATATCTTGTATACACCTTTAATACACACTTCTGTTAAGTAATGTATTTTGCTATCCTACTAGCATATCTCATAAAAGAAATATGTAGCGATTACTAGAATAATCCACATAGACTATAAGCATTGCTACGGAAGATCTAATCTTATCGTAGTCAACTCTTTGAACTTTGTCGTAAACAACTTTTCGACAAGTCGAGCTTCTTCAAGGATATATCTTCCAAGTCCATCATTTTTATAGATCCATTTACTTTCAAAAAGTATTCACCTATCTTGGATTTCATGGCGCATAGCCATTTTAACGGAGTCAGGGCCCATCATAACTTCTTTGTTTGTAGTTGGTTTATCATTATTCAAAATCAATCCTTTGTCCACAAATCATTTATTTGATCACAAAGTAAACCATACCTACAAGGTTCAATATGTACTTCGATCTCCATGGCTAAAACACTTTGTAGTCATGGGAGCCATGATCGTCGTGGCCGCTTCCGGAACCAATTCCAATGCTGCACTACTCTGATTATTATGCTCAGGTTCATAAACCTTATCGAGTTCTATTGTCCTCCCACTCAAATACTTCGTTAGAAACAGTTTCTTGGAAATAAGTAAGAAACATTGAAAAACACTTTTGTCTATGTTTCCATGGTTGAAGAATTCCCAATTAATTCTTTGGGATAACCAACAAATACATTCATCCGATTTTGGTTGTAAACTTATTTACCTTATGCTATGCATACCAAAATTTAAGAAATGACTATTAGGTTTCATACCCATGCCATAACTCGTATCTTTGTCATTTCAACGGATCATGATGATGCTCTATTCAGTGTAAAAGCGTTAGTCTCTAAAGCATAATCCACAAAATTATAATGGCATCAATATTTTATCTCATCATTGATCCAACAAGATTTGGATACATCTCTCGGATACTCCATCATCACTATGATACTCCAAGAAACGTGAGTTGTAGAACAACTTCATAACTCTCTTAGATGTTCACTAAAACTAGTAATTCAAATATTTCCACTATGATCCAATCATAGATATTTGACTTTTTCTATTACGATGATTTCCACCTCATGCTGAAATTTATTTGAATCCATTCAAATGTTTCAAACTTCTTCCTTATCGAATATATACATATATACTCAATTCATTGTTGGAAGTTTTCATTAAGTAGAAGAATCTCCCGCACACAACTATGTCCAGTGAACCACATACATCATCATGTATTTTTCCACTAAGTTAGTTGCCCGTTCAACTCTTGGCCTATGAACGGTATTTTAGTCATTCTCTTTAGAAAAGATTTGCAAGCGTCAAACGATTCAAAAATCAAATGACTCCAAAAATCCATTTGCATGGAGTTCCTTCATGCGTTCCTTTCTAACATGACCTAAATGGCGGTTCCACAAATAAGTGGAATTCAAATCATTTGCCTTATGGCATTTTAGCGTCAGTGTTTATGTATGTGTGTTTTCACCATTAATAACTTATCGATCGTACATGGAGTAATGTCATAATTTGAACAACTCATTGTTTTCATTTGACCAGAGCAAAATAACAATTATTAAGTTCTTTATTATAAACTCTAAGGGCTAGATAGAATGCCAACGACGAACATAATAACACTTTATTTTTGTTCTAGACGTGCATTTCTATCATATTCATTGTCAGTCACTTAGGCCATTGTATTCTTGTATTGCGTTGTTTTTTATGACACTTCATACCAACCAATATGGTACTAATACCCAAGAATTTCATTGTGTGACCAAACTAGGAATACAACCATAACATGTATATCATTTATATACACATCGAGCTAGATTTTCTAGTCTTTTCTTTTCTTTACGCCAAAATATCTTTTGTAGTTTCTCTTTTAGCTTTCCTCATTATTCGAGAAAACACTTCACCTTCAATAACTTCTAGGTTTGTTGGTCAAATACCAATAACCTTGAGGTTCTTACTTTGAAGTTGATCATCATATGACAAGTGTTCCAGATTTCACTATTAGTAACTTTGTAATATGATGAACAATTTCACTCATAATTTTATCCATCAATTCATGACGACTTTCCGAGACCATGTCTGTACATGCTAGGCTCGTAAAGTTTAACCTCAGTATTCGCATGTGCAAATCTGGCTTGCACCCTTTGTATGTACACGTAGAATCTATACCTCAGTATTCGAAACGATGAGCCTTAGCAACGGTGCATACTAAGGACAATCATTTCATGGATATGCGAATATCGTTAGTGCCCCAATAGTTGGAGGATTGGGACGCCTTGCGTCTTCAACCTTCGTACATTCCCATAAAACTTATGAGTTTATGTAGTCTCACCAAATTTTTTTCTATCATCTTGCAATAAGGTCTTACATATCACATATATCTCATACCTTGATTATTTCTGAAAATTAAATTTTCAGCTCCTTACTTTTCAAACAGATTTGAACTTCAAGTTTTACGGAGACAAGATAACTTTAGGTACTAATTGAAACCATAGTTCTTTGAATCAACAATGTGAGTTTTACTAAAAGTTTGCAATAGGACTTAATCATTTCTTGATTCTTTAACAATATGGTACCAGCCCGCAAAGTTTATTGTCAGATTTTAACAGTATTTCTATCTCAATAACAAGACTAGCGCTTGGTAGAAAACGGATGACAATACTACAAAATTAATTC
Organism: Lolium rigidum; assembly: GCF_022539505.1. Classification (NCBI taxonomy): domain Eukaryota; kingdom Viridiplantae; phylum Streptophyta; class Magnoliopsida; order Poales; family Poaceae; genus Lolium; species Lolium rigidum. Next base: position 21,882,060 of record NC_061508.1, read on the forward strand.
AAAATACTACTCATACTATGTTTATGATAATTAGTTCATGTTTTAATCTAATTACTAATGAACTCCCACTTAATACAACATCCCTCATAGTTGTTAAGTGGTACACGATCCAAATCCACTACATCAAAACCGATCATCACGTGAGATGATGTAGCTTCAATGGTGAACATCAACATGTTGATCATATCATCCATATGACTCGTGTTCAACCCTTCGGTTTCTGTTGTCCCGAGGCCATGTCTGTACATGCTAGGCTCGTCAAGCAAAACCAAGTATTCCGCGTGTGTAACATGGCTTACACACGTTGTATGTGAACGTTGAGTCTACCACATCCGATCATCACGAGATGCTTCGAAACGACGAACTGTGCAACGGTGCATACGAGGGGAGAACACTTTATTATCTTGATATTAATGTGAGGGATCATCTTATAATGCTACCATCGCGTTCTAAGCAAAATAAGATGCATAAAGGATTAACATCACATGCAATTCATATGTGATATGATATGGCCCTTTAGTCTTTGCGCCTTCGATCTTCATCTCCAAAGCACGGACATGATCTCCATCATCAACGGGCATGATCTCCATCATCGTCGGCGTAGCGTCAAGGTCCATGGCGCCGTCTTCATGATTGTTCACCTCATGTAGCAACTATTACAACTACTTTGAAATACTACTCAACATGAAATTTAAAGACAACCATAAGGCTCCTGCCGGTTGCCACAATACAATAATGATCATCTCATACATATTCATCATCACATCATGGCCATATCACATCACCAAACCCTGCAAAAACAAGTTAGACGTCTCTAATTTGGTTTGCATATTTTACGTGGTTTAGGGTTTTCGAGTAAGATCCAATCTACCTACGAACATGAACCACAACGGTGATACTAGTGTTGTCAATAGAAAGAGTAAATTGGATCTTCACTATAGTGGGAGAGACAGACACCCGCAAAGCCACTTATGCAATACAAGTTGCATGTCGAACGTGGAGCAAGTCTCATGAACGCGGTCACGTAAAGTTAGTCCGGGCCGCTTCATCCCACTATGCCGCAAGATGCAAAGTACACGAACTAAAGACAACAAAAGCATCAACGCCCACAAAACCATTGTGTTTTCTACTCGTGCAACCAATCTATGCATAGACACGGCTCTGATACCCTTTGTAGGGATTCGTAGCATAGAAAACAAAAAATTTCCTACCGCAAGAACGAAAACACAAGCCAAGATCTAATCTAGTAGATGGTAGCAACGAGAAGATCATGAGACTAACCCTCGAAGATTTCCAAAGCCTAACGAGATTAGATCTCGTGGTGGATGTAGTCGATCACTTGCCGCTTGCAAAAGTGCGTAGAAGAACTTGACGGTGCCACAATCGGGCAGCACCTTCGTACTCGGTCACACGTACGGTGTTGATGAAGACGACGTCCTCCTCCCCGTTCCAGCGGGCAGAGGAAGTAGTAGATCCTCCTCGAAATCCCGGCAGCACGACGGCGTGGTGGCGGTGGTGGTGGAGAACTCCGGCAGGGCTTCGCCTAAGCGTATGCGGGAGTTGTATGTGGAGGAGAGGTAGCTAGGGTTTGGGGAGAGGGGGACTTGGCCGGCCACAAAGGGGGCGGCCAAGGTTGTGGCTTGAAGTGGCCGGCCCCCTCCCCTTGCTCCTCATTATATAGGTGGAAATCCCCAAGTGTTGGTATCCAAGTCTTCGAATAAGACCCGAAACCAAAACCTACCAAAGGGACAAAACCTACCCAAGGGGGGGAATCCCACTCCAGGTGGGACTCCCACCCCTTCCTTGGGGGGGTTGGCCGGCCACCCTAGGGGAGTCCACCTTGGGACTCCTCCCCCTTAGGGTTGGCAGGCCATGCAAGGTGGAGTCCCTCCGGGACTCCACTTTCCATGGTGATTTCTTCCGGACTTTTCTAGAACCTGCCATAAATGCACCGGATCATTTCCAAACTTGGAATATGACTTCCTATATATGAATCTTATTCTCCGGACCATTCCGGAACTCCTCGTGATGTCCTGGATACCATCCGAGACTCCGAACAAAAAGTTCAAACTCCATTCCATATTCCATATCTACTTAAACGACATCAAACCTTAAGTGTGTCACCCTACAGTTCGTGAACTATGCAGACATGGTTGAGACTTCTCTCCGACCAATAACCAATAGCGGGACCTGGAGATCCATAATGGCTCCCACATATTCAACGATGACTTAGTGATCGATTGAACCATTTACATACTATACCGATTCCCTTTGTCACGCGATATTTTACTTGTCTGAGGTTTGATCATCGGTATCACGATACCTTGTTCAATCTCGTCTCTGACAAGTACTCTTTACTCGTACCGTGGTATGTGGTCTCTTATGAACCATTCATATGCTTGCAAGCTATTTAGATGACTGATGCGCGTAGATGTACACGTCCGTTGGGAACCCCAAGAGGAAGGTGTGATGCGCACAGCAGCAAGTTTTCCCTCAGTAAGAAACCAAGGTTATCGAACCTGTAGGAGCCAAGAAGCACGTGAAGGTTGTTGGTGGAGGAATGTAGTGCGGCGCAACACCAGTGAAACCGGCGCCAACGTGGAACCTGCACAACACAATCAAAGTACTTTGCCCCAACGTAACGAGTGAGGTTGTCAATCTCACCGGCTTGCTGAAAACAAAGGATTAAGCGTATCGAGTGGAAGATGGTGTTTGTTTGCAAAGAACGAGTAAAAACGAGTAGAATGTATTCAGATGTAAAAGAATGGACCGGGGTCCACAGTTCACTAGAGGTGTCTCTCCAATAAGATAACTAACATGCTTGGGTGAACAAATTACGAGCGGGCAATTGACAAATAAAGATTCAATACATATCAACGATGATTACTATGTGATTTAATCGGGGCATTACGACAAAGTACATAGACCGCTATCCGGCATGCATCTATGCCTAAATAATCCACCTTCGGGTTATCATCCGAACCCCTTCGGTATTAAGTTGTAAACAACGAGATAATTGCATTAAGTATGGTGCGTAATGTAATCAACACAAATATCCTTAGACAAAGCATCAATGTTTTATCCCTAGTAGCAACGAGCACATCCACAACCTTAGAACTTTCGTCACTTGTCCTGCAGTTAAATGGAGGCATGAACCCACTATCGAGCATAATTACTCCCTCTTGGAGTTACAAGTATCAACTTGGCCAGAGCCTCTACTAACAACGGAGAGCATGCAAGAACATAAACAATACATATATGATAGATTGATAATCAACTTAACATAATATTCTATATTCATCGGATCCCGCCAAACACAACATGTAGCATTACAAATAGATGATCTTGATCATGTTAGGCAGCTCACAAGATCTAAACAATGATAGCACAAGCGGAGAAGACAACCATCTAGCTACTTGCTATGGACCCATAGTCCAAGGATGAACTACTCACGCATCAATCCGGAGGCGGGCATGATGATGTAGAGCCCCTCCGGTGATGACTCCCTCTCCGCGAGGGTGCCGGAGGCGATCTCCCGAATCCCCCGAGATGGGATTCGCGACGGCGGCGTCTCCGGAAGGTTTTCCGTATCGTGGCTCTCGGTACGGGGGTTTCGCGCCGGAGGCTTTAAGTAGGCGGAAGGGTAGGTCGAGTGGCGGCACGAGGGCCCCACACACCGGGGCCGCGCGGCCGGGGGCCGGGCCGCGCCGCCTCGTTGTTTGGCCCCTCGTGGCCCCACTTCGTCTCCCTTTCGGTCTTCGGAAGCTTCGTGTAAAAATAGGCCCCCGGGCGTTGATTTCGTCCAATTCCGAGAATATTTCCTTACTAGGATTTCTGAAACCAAAAACAACAAGAAAACAGCAATCGGCACTTCGGCATCTTGTTAATAGGTTAGTGCTTGGAAAATGTATAATAATGTTGTAAAGTATGTATAAAACATTCAAGTATTGTAATAAAAGTAGCATGGAACATAAGAAATTATAGATACATTTGCGATGTATCAAGCATCCCCAAGCTTAGTTCCTACTCGTCCTCGAGTAGGTAAACGATAACACAAATAATTTCTGAAGTGACATGCTACCAACATAATCTTGATCAACATTATCGTAAAGCATATGAGATGAATGGAGTGATCTGAACAAAAGATTGCTAACAAAGATAATGACTAAGCAAATGAATCATATAGCAAAACTTTTCATGAATATAATAGTACTTTCAAACAAGTATAAATAAGATTTGCATAAGAGCTAACTCATAAGCAATAAATTCTAAGTAGAATGAATCGAAGCAACACAAAGGATGATTAAGTTTCAGCGAATGCTTTCAACTTGTAACATGTATATCTCATGGATATTTGTCAACATAGAGTAATATAACAAGTGCAATAAGTAAACATGTAAGAATCAATGCACATAGTTAACACAAGTGTTTGCTTCTAAGATAGAAAGAAGTGGGTAAACTGACTCAACATAAAGTAAAAGAATGGCCCTTCGCAGAGGGAAGCATGGATTACCATTTTTGTGCTAGAGCTTTTGTTTTGAAAACATAGAAACAATTTTGTCAACGGTAGTAATAATTCATATGTGCTATGCATAATACTTCCTACAAGTTGCATGTCTCATGCATAGAGTACATAGTGCTCGCACCTTGTCCTACTTAGCTCGGAAGGCACGGATTATCATCACATGACATATGCTTCAACCAAGTGTCACAAAGGGGTACCTCTATGCCGCCTATACAAGTGTCTAAGGAGAAAGCACGCATTGGATTTCTCGCTTTTGATTATTCTCAACTTAGACATCCATACCGGGACAACATAGACAACGAGATAATGGACTCCTCTTTTAATGCTTAAGCATTCAACAACAGATTAATATTCTCATAAGAGATTGAGGTTGTATGTCCAAACTGAAACTTCCACCATGATACATGGCTTTAGTTAGCGGCCCAATGTTCTTCTCTAACATATGCATACTCAAACCATTTGATCATGAAATCCACTTACTTCGGACAAGACGAACATGCATAGCATCTCACATGATATCCAACAAAGATAAAGTTGATGGCGTCCCCCAGAAAACATGGTTACGGCTCAACAAGCAACTTATAAGAATTAAGACACATAACTACATATTCATCACCACAATAGTTTTTAAGCTATTTGTCCCATGAGCTATATATTGTAAAGGTAGAGGAATGAAATTTTGAAGGTAGCACTCAAGTAATTTACTTTGGAATGGCAGAAAAATACCACATAGTAGGTAGATATGGTGGACACAAATGGCATGAGTTTTGGCTCAAGGTGTTTGGATGCACGAGAAGCATTTCCTCTCAGTACAAGGTTTGGGCTAGCAAGGTTGTTTGAAGCAAACAAAAGTATGAACATGTACAGCAAAACTCACACAAGAACATATTGCATGCATTATAAGGCTCTACACTGTCTTCCTTGTTGTTCAAACACTTTACCCGAAAATATCTAGACTTAGAGAGAACAATCATGCAAACCAAATTAAACAAGCTCTACAGTAGTTCTTCATTAATAGATTAAACTACATGATGCAAGAGCTTAAACATGATCTATGAGAGCTCAAACAATTGCCAAATTGCCAAACCATATGCAGCATTTTCCAATTCCAACCAAATAGCAATCTAACGAAGCAATTAGACTTCGCCATGAACATTAAAGCACAAATAAGAACACAAGTGTTCCATAAGAAAAAGCGGAGCGTAATATCTCCAATATAAGAATGGTGGGATCCAACTTTATTCAAACCAAAACAAAAATAAAAGCAAACCGACGCTACAAGTAAAGAACATAAGATGTGACGGAATAAAAATATAGTTTCACTAGAAGTGACCTGATAATGTTGTCGATGAAGAAGGGGATGCCTTGGGCATCCCCAAGCTTAGATGCTTGAGTCTTCTTAAAATATGCAGGGATGAACCACCGGGGCATCCCCAAGCTTAGACCTTTCACTCTTCTTGATCATAGTATATCATCCTCTTCTCTTGACCCTTGAAAACTTCCTTCACACAAACTCCAAGCAAACAGATTAGAGGGTTAGTGCATAACCAAAATTCACACATTCAGAGGTGACACAATCATTCTAAACACTTCTGGACATTGCACAAAGCTTCTGAAAGTTAATGGAACAAAGAAACTCATTCAACATAGCAAAAGCGGCAATGCGAAATAAAAGATAGAATCTGTCAAAAGCAGAACAGTCCGTAAAGATGCATCTGGCAGGGGCACTTAACTTGCTCAAATGGAAAAACTCAAAACTAATGAAAGTTGCGTACATATATGAGGATCATGCTCGTAATTTTGCAGATTTTTTCGATTTTTTTATAGAGACTTCTGCGAGAATTCGTGACAGACAGCAATGTTGTTTCTGCGCAGCGATCCAAATCTATAGCATCAACTTTAACATGGAAACTTTACTTGGCACAAAAACATGATAAGGAGAGGTTGCTACAGTAGTAAACAACTTCCAAGACTCAACAATACAGTAAATAAAATGAAACTTGGGTTATCTTCCAAGAAGTGCTTTTCTTTAACGCCTTTCAGCTAGACGCAGAAAGTGCAAATCAAGTAACATCTAGAGATGGAGCATCAACATTATCTCCAGGGGTGTTGGAAATTTCTTCCACAATGCATGTTATCTTATCTATGTAAGTTTCAGAGGCCCCCTTTTCATTACTCTTAGGCTTGCTATTCTCATCAAACAAATTTTCAGGAACAAGCCAAGCATAGTTACTTTCCTAAGCTTCATACATCCCTAGGAGCTTACTAGGTATTGGCGCCTTAATTTCTCTACCATCATTAACATTATTAGTGTACTTTATCCTATCAATGTCCATCTTCTCAAGAGTACTAGCAAAGTTGGTGTAAGAACCAAGCATTTTATATTTAGTAAAGACTTTTCTAGCCTCTCTTGCTACACCACCAAATTCTTTTAGAAGAGTTTCTAAGACAAAATCTTTATTTTCTCCTTTCTCCATATCAGAGAGTGTAAGAAACATATGCTGAATTATAGGATTAAGATTAACAAATTTAATTTCCAACATGTGTACTAGAGAAGCAACAGCAATTTCATAAGTAGGAGCAAGTTCTACCAAGTGTCTATCTTCAAAATCTTCAGCTATACTAACATGAGTGAAAAAATCTTCTATATTATCTCTTCCAATTATAGACCCTCGGCCTACCGGTATGTCTTTTAGAGCGTACTTAGGAGGAAACATGATGAAGTAAGCAAAAAGTAAACTAAGCAAATAAAGTAAAGACAAGTAACTAATTTTTTGTGTTTTGATATAGAGAACAAGACAGTAAATAAAGTAAAGCTAGCAACTAATTTTTTTGTGTTTTGTTTAAGTGCAGCAAACAAAGTAGTAAATAAAATAAAGCAAGACAAAAACAAAGTAAAGAGATTGGAAGTGGAGACTCCCCTTGCAGCGTGTCTTGATCTCCCCGGCAACGGCGCCAGAAAAATAGCCTTGATGCGCGTAGATGTACACGTCCGTTGGGAACCCCAAGAGGAAGGTGTGATACGCACAGCAGCAAGTTTTCCCTCAGTAAGAAACCAAGGTTATCGAACCTGTAGGAGCCAAGAAGCACGTGAAGGTTGTTGGTGGAGGAATGTAGTGCGGTGCAACACCAGTGAAACCGGCGCCAACGTGGAACCTGCACAACACAATCAAAGTACTTTGCCCCAACGTAACAGTGAGGTTGTCAATCTCACCGGCTTGCTGAAAACAAAGGATTAAGCGTATCGAGTGGAAGATGGTGTTTGTTTGCAAAGAACGAGTAAAAACAGTAGAATGTATTCAGATGTAAAAGAATGGACCGGGGTCTACAGTTCACTAGAGGTGTCTCTCCAATAAGATAACTAACATGCTGGGTGAACAAATTACAGGCGGGCAATTGACAAATAAAGATTCAATACATATCAACGATGATTACTATGTGATTTAATCAGGGCATTACGACAAAGTACATAGACCGCTATCCGAGCATGCATCTATGCCTAAATAATCCACCTTCGAGGTTATCATCCGAACCCCTTCCGGTATTAAGTTGTAAACAACAGATAATTGCATTAAGTATGGTGCGTAATGTAATCAACACAAATATCCTTAGACAAAGCATCAATGTTTTATCCCTAGTAGCAACGAGCACATCCACAACCTTAGAACTTTATGTCATCGTCCCAGATTAAATGGAGGCATGAACCCACTATCGAGCATAATTACTCCCTCTTGGAGTTACAAGTATCAACTTGGCCAGAGCCTCTACTAGCAACGGAGAGCATGCAAGAACATAAACAACACATACATGATAGATTGATAATCAACTTAACATAATATTTTATATTCATCGGATCCCGCCAAACACAACATGTAGCATTACAAATAGATGATCTTGATCATGTTAGGCAGCTCACAAGATCTAAACAATGATAGCACAAACGGAGAAGACAACCATCTAGCTACTGCTATGGACCCATAGTCCAAGGATGAACTACTCACCCATCAATCCGGAGGCGGGCATGATGATGTAGAGCCCCTCCGGTGACGATTCCCCTCTCCGGCAGGGTGCCGGAGGCGATCTCCTGAATCCCCCGAGATGGGATTCGCGACGGCGGCGTCTCTGGAAGGTTTTCCGTATCGTGGCTCTCGGTACAGGGGGTTTCGCGACGGAGGCTTTAAGTAGGCGGAAGGGTAGGTCAAGTGGCGGCACGAGGGCCCCACACACCAGGGCCGCGCGGCCAGGGGCCAGGCCGCGCCGCCCTGTTGTTTGGCCCCCTCGTCGCCCCACTTCGTCTCCCTTTCGGTCTTCTGGAAGCTTCGTGTAAAAATAGGCCCCTGGGCGTTGATTTCGTCCAATTCCGAGAATATTTCCTTACTAGGATTTCTGAAACCAAAAACATCAGAAAACAGCAACTGGCACTTCGGCATCTTGTTAATAGGTTAGTGCCGGAAAATGTATAATAATGTTGTAAAGTATGTATAAAACATTCAAGTATTGTAATAAAAGTAGCATGGAACATAAAAAATTATAGATACGTTTGCGGCGTATCAATGACATTCCACCGAGAGGGCCCAGAGTATATCTATCCGTCATCGGGATGGACAAATCCCACTGTTGATCCATATGCCTCAACTCATACTTTCCGGATACTTAATCTCACCTTTATAACCACCCATTTACGCAGTGGCGTTTGATGTAATCAAAGTACCTTTCCGGTATAAGTGATTTACATGATCTCATGGTCAAAAGGACTAGGTAACTATGCATCGAAAGCTTATAGCAAATAACTTAATGACGTGATCTTATGCTACGCTTAATTGGGTGTGTCCATTACATCATTCATATAATGACATAATCTTGTTATTAATAACATCCAATGTTCATGATCACGAAACCATGATCATTTATTAATCAACAAGCTAGTTATACAAGAGGCTTACTAGGGACTCTTTGTTGTTCACATAACACACATGTATCAATGTTTCGGTTAATACAATTATAGCATGGTATGTAAACATTATCATAAACACAAAGATATATTATAATAACCATTTTATTATTGCCTCTTGGGCATATCTCCAACATGATTATACTCGGATAGATCATTGATCGGCGTCTCATAAAAACATTTTGCATAGATACAACTAAGCTTTGCAATCTTACCCCACAAACCTTCATTAGTTCATTTGGATATTTATTAGAGTCGCTTGTTGTAGAAGTATGTATCAGGATATTCAGAGTTATAAATATAACACATATAGAATATAATTGATGTAAATGCCACTATTATTTTGTACATGAACTTAGCTCTGTTGTTTATAAGGTTCAATTTTTGTTTGTAGTTTTTCAATTATTTGGTTAATTTCGGATGGAATTTAGTACGGTGAAGTATTTATATGCATAATTTGAAACCTGAAATACTTTCTACTATTTGTAATATTTGACGTACAAATTATCTAATACACAACTTGAGTTTCAATATGATTAATGAAATTATGTGGTCAATAGTGTTACATACTGGAGGCAACTTTTTGAGATTGTATGCTAAGACTCTATCAATGGGAATAGTAGTTACAATGTTGCAACACAATTAATTATAAAAATGTAGTTAAAAAAGTTTGGTATAAAGGTAGACATGGCATTTATTGTAGCTCTCCATATGTCTGGTAAATGATACAATGAACGATTCACTATGAATCCATGGTGGTCATGCCAACTGGGATACTTTTGGGAGTTTAATATCTCGTCACGTCAGTAGTTTGACATAACAGATGATGGTCGGTACCACATGCATTGTCTTTTACAAATGCGACCCTTTGTAGCATCCCAACTTTTGTAACCTTATGCCAGCATAGTTTAGAGTTGCGAAAAATAGGGGCTACCAAATCATTTTGTGTTAACCTCTTGACAACGTGTTTATTTTTTGTTTGATGAGTTAAGCATGTCTATTTGAGTTGATTGTTGAACAAGATTGTGAGCCATCACAATTTTTGTGTCCAAGTGATTATGTCATTCAAAATAGTTCTATCTATTTAACAAAAGTATTATCTTGGCAACTTCTCTCATTTCAAGTGATTTAACTTTTCTAAAACATTGAGCCAAGATTTATTTTGACACAAAAAAAATTCCAAAGCTCGGTATTTTAAATCATATAAGGATCTACAAGTTGGTATGATCCCACTATCTTGCAAACCCACTTTTTTACAAACTTTTGCAAATGGATTTCAAACACCTTTGCAAGTTTATAGAAATAAGGAGATGTTCATGTCTCCACTATTTTCTGAAAAACTTTTGGCGAAGATTCGCTCCATTATTTAAAACCATTCTTGAACCTTACCATGGCATGATCATCTTTGATCACTTATTTAACAACTTCTTCTTGGTTTTTCTAATACTTGTTTGCATTAACCTTGCTGATTGTGTGCTATGAATTGCCTTATGTGTGACTTTGTTTGACTTTGATTAATTGTCTATGTGTAGCAATGATTTACAAGGATTTTATGTTCCGCATCTATCTGAAAGACCCCCCATCATATCATGGCCAGTGGGGATATGTGTACAAAGTACTTTCAAAATATTTTCCCAAGTAAGCCCCATTTAAATGTTTTCCTCTCTATACCCCTACTTCTTACAAAAATATAATTTCTTTTCCATGCACAAGTTTATCAAAAATATGAAATGGGATCCACTTTATATGTGCACTTGGTTTCACATAATTAACTTTTATAAAAGTATTTTCACAGCTATTTTCCTACTTTCGAAAACACTACAAATAGGGAGAATACCTTTTTGGTATTACACTTATATTTAAAAATTACGGGAATAATACCCTAGGTTTATAAATGATTCTTTGACTTCTTAAACTCAAAAAACTAGTGACGCGGTGAAGTGCTTTTCTTCTATAATGCTGGTGTGTGCCGACACTACATCGACGGGTAGCTTTATGTAGGCCAGCCGAGGAAGCCGACTCGTCGACAACGTGTGGCACGCTAGAGGAAGGCATGGAGGCAACGCGTCGACGGAATAAAGGCTCGTCGCAAAGTAGTCGCGCACGATTCTTCTTTCACTATCCGTTTGCGAAAAACTAGTATATGCTGACAGTTTTTTCGAATTTTCCGTGTGCTAACTCTTTGTAACGCCGCGCGAACATTTTCCGCGTGCATTGTGTCCACTCATGAGACTGAGTGGAGCCCGCACACAAGGTTTATGTTTTGGCTGTCAGCGTTGGCCCTCAGCACACAGGAAATCGCTTTCCGTGTGCCACGGGAGTCCTTAAAACATCGGAAAATATGTACTAGGGATGTATGTGTGTGACTGAACTAGCTAGTCTTTTTGCGAAAGACCCTGTGCCCTCCGATCCATATTACTTAATGTTAAAATAGGTATATCTATAACTAAAATGTATTTAGATATGTCAATATATTAACATAAAGTAATATGGAAGTATTGGATGCGTGCAAAGAGGCCTCTGGCTGACAAACACGGATGGCACACTGACAACCCTTTGTTTGGGCTGTGCTCCGGTGTCCCCCCCTGGCGAACGACGTTCAGGTGTTTGGTTCGTGACCATAAAATATGGATGATCCCATCCCAAAAGCTGAATATTTCTGAGAAAGACTGGACGATATGATCCGTGAATTTCATGACTAATCTCACTAGCCGCCTGAGAATCCATGGTCGTCGACGCGACTCCGACACCTGCCACCGTCGTATGTGTGGCTCCCCAGCTCAGCGGCGGTCACCATGTCACGGCGAGCGGTGGGCTTGCTTTTCCGTGTGGCTCCCCAGCTCGACATCTGCGGTCTCCAGGGCGCGGTAAGCGGCGGGCTTAATTTTTGACATGGCTCCCTAGCTCGGCGGCGGCGCCTCCATGGCGTGGCGAGCAACGAGCTTGCTAAGTCTGCGCCACACCCAGTTGACAGAAACGGCCTCGCTAAATATGTGCGGGTAGTGACCTTGCTAGGCACGGGTAGGCGGCCGCCCGCTAGGCCCGGCCTCCACCACAAAGGGAAAAGGACCCGTTAATTACATATTAACCGGTGTGTTAATGGCATATTTATCCTTTTCTATTAATCGTTAATTAAACATATTTTATCCCATCCCATCCCGTACATGTTTACCTATGAACCAAACACACATGTTAAGTCAACCCACGAAGGAGTATCAGCAGATCCTAGCCGTCTAAATAGAACAAAGTTTAGAAGGGGGACACCGGAGCAATAGCCCCGTTGTTTTGCGTACCTACACTACGAGCCGCACTCATGCTCAGCGCCATCCCGACCCCGACGTCTCATCTTATCCACTGCAGTGGAGTGCCGAGTCATGTGGGCAGGGTTTTTATATGACCAACGACGCGACGCCACCTGCGATCTGCCGCAGCGCCGACCAGCCTCGATCGACTGAACCCACCCGAAACCACGGTCTGCCCACCTCCCCTTCCCACCGTATCGTTCTTCCTCTCTGCGCCTCGCGCACACTGGTTGCGCGGTTTCATGGCACCTATAAATCAGTAGCAGAGTACCGGCAGCTCATCCATCCACTGCCACTGATCTTAGCTCAGCTCCTACACTTGAGCCACTTCACTGCAGCTAACTAGCGCGCTTCCTTCAGACATCCCACCAATCTCCCTGCTCGCGAAGATGTCTACGGTGACCCGCGCCTACCTCGACCAGAGGCTCGCCGTCGCCAAGCGCTGCTCCAGAGGTAATAATTCTCCAGGCCAATGCCATTCTATTTCAATGCAGGTTCCTCTCACTCTCAGAGCCCAAAGTTGATCGATCCTAACATGTAGTACTAATGAACTGAACTGAAACTGCAGAGGCTGCAATGGCGGGAGCCAAGGCCGCGGTCGTCGCCACCGTCGCAGCCGCAGTCCCCACTGTAAGTAGCCCAGCTCCATCGTATAGCACGCATACGGTTTCTTGGACTAACTCATTAATCTTCTGGCCTGTTTGTTTCAGCTGGCGAGCGTGAGGATGCTGCCGTGGGCGAGGGCGCACCTCAACCCTACCGGCCAGGCGCTCATCATCTCCACCGTCGCCGGGATGGCATACTTCATCGTCGCCGACAAGACCATCCTGTCCATGGCCAGGAAGCACTCGTTCGAGGACGCGCCGGACCACCTCAAGAACACCTCCTTCCACTAATTAGGCACTTGCTTCGTACTAGTTAATTATTGCGCAATAAAACGTAGTACGACGTCGTCCCCGTACGTGTCTGCTGAAAGCTAGTACTTATAATATTCAGCACTTATCTGATAATGTAATCATGTAGCCATGTATCCTTCCAGCCAGAAAAAAAAACTCGAGTTAGTAACTACTACTCTGCAGGTTAACATAACATGGCGAAACCCATAACAGATTTTCTTGTTTGCAATTCTCTTTTGGCATGTGTGACTACTGACTACATTAATTCTTTGCCCTGATCATGCAAACTCACTCAGTTAGCCTTTCAAAAAAATGAAAGCAAAGGCTTTGCTTCAACCACTAATCAAGCAGAAAAGAGTCGTCCGGTTAATTTATAAGGCTAGCCATAGTGCTAGTATCATAGGTTGTATCATACATATTGGTCCCACAAAAAAGCTGATGTGGCAGGTAATTAAAGAAGAGAGAGGAGATTAGAGTAACATAGGTGGATACTGTATCATAGCGCACATCACGAGAAAAAGTTAATGCCAAACAAATCTTGTCCACAATTTTGCATTAAGATGCTACAAATCATTAAATATAACAAGATTATGATACTACCACTCTATGATACTAACCACTATAGAGATAGTATCATATAAAAATATCATATACATGATACTACCATATGATACTACCCACTATGACCAGCCTAATAAAAGAACAGAAAGAAAACATGCCCACATAAGCGAACTACTACTGAATGGAGCCGCAATACCACAAAGGCAAACCAACAAACACACCCTACAATGAACCACTTGCAACCCCTCAAAACTTGGGGTCAGAACATCAATCCCGTCGGCCCACTTTAAGTTGGGAAGAACACATCGACGAAGACAACAAACATATCTGAAGCACCCGCGATATATATCCTCATGCGGTGGGTGTGACGTTCTAATTAATAAATGTGTTTGCTTGTAGGCTACACAACAAACACAGATATATGGATCTATAATGAAGGTACAATTTGCTATATCAGTATCACACATTTTTTTATTCTTATTTAACTATCAAACTATGCAATAAAAATACGGCTGCCTACATCGTTTCTATATAGAGGCTGAGACATAGCTCTCATTTCGAAAAAAATATAGCATAGAGAGTATTTATTAGTTAATGAAATTTTACAACTACGAAGGCCACTGATTTTACGAAACTTCAGAATTTATTTTTTCAGTTTTTTAAATGGTCTTTTAAGAAAACGGGAGGCAAACGAATGCACTTAAGGAGCAATGGACAATATTAAGTTCAGTTCACCAGGCATTTTTTGAAAGAACGTTGCATTCATAAATTTTGAGAATTCCAAAACTAAACTTAGAAACTTATGAATACAAAATGCAATTATCACGTGCTTGATACGGCATGCGAATAAAGACGTTACATTGCACTATGTTGCTCAACTCTATTGATTATATTCGGATAGATCATTGATCAACGTCTCATAAATACAGAATTTCCTAAAGATACAACTAAGGTTGACAATCTTACTCCACCAAACTTCATTAGTTTATTTGGATATTTATTCGAGTCGCTTCTTGTAGAAGTATGTATCAGGATATATATTCAGAGTTATAAATATAACACATATAGGGGAGCAGCGTTTTGGAACATGGGTCCAGATGATCCTTTTATCTGGACTGTTGAATCGAGTGTAGGGATGTGTGCCAGAAGCTTTTCGTACACACATACGGCGTGCAGAAAAGCGAGCGACGGAGAGCAATACATGAGAATTGATGGTGGTGGGCCTACGATTGTGCAGACGGCGTGTCACGTATTGGTCGCCTCTTTAACGGACGGCTTGTTTGACCAGTGAAACGCCGTAAGCAAGTAGACGAATTGACCATTTCAACAGGGAAAAACAAGTTGCGGGCGAAGTAGCAGGGAGGAAGCGCAAAAAAATCACAGTAGGTTGAACAAAGGATACCTCGAGATTTTGGGTGTGTTTGGTAGGTCGGGCCAACCCAGAAAATCCCATCTCAACAGAGATTTCTGAGATTTTAGTTGTTTGGTAGGTCGGCTCTCCCAAGTGGGCACTGCCCAACTCACCCGGAAAAGGCCTCTCAGCCACTGCCCGACGGAGAAGCTCAAATCGAGCTTCGCGCTCGGCGAGGGCGACCTCGCCGGAAAAAACCCCCGCGCCTCGCGGGCTGGGCCAAAATCCAACGGGGGTCGGACCGGTCTCGCTCATTCCCCCCGTAACCGCTCTCGCTCCAAAATCGCCCGCTCTTGACGCCGCCCTGCGCGCCGCCTCCTCGACGCCGGACGCCACCGCCTCGGCGCCGGACGACGCCGAGCGGCCGCCCCGCACCTTCACGCCGGAGCTCCCTCGCCCGGGACAGCCACGGTCGGCGGAGATCCTTCGCCACCGGAGCTCCTCGCCGGAGCACACGCGGCCGGCCACGGCCTCGCGCCGGACGGCCGGCTCCGCGCGACGACCAGCCACGGCCAGCGCCCGGACGGCCAGCTCCGCGACGACCAGCCACGGCCTCGCGCCGGCCGTCCGGGACGACCAGCCACGGCCTCGCGCCGCCACCGGAGCTCGGTCGACGGAGCATCCTCGCCGGAGTTTCGTCGCCAGGGACCCGATCGCGTTTCTGACAGGGACCCGATTGCTTTTGTGTCATATATTTTAGGGACCCGATTGCTTTTTATTTTGTATAGCCCGGCTCTAGTCATACATGAGCACCAAACAGCTTCTCTACTCAGAGATTCTCAACACACCCGGCCTAACAAACAAAGGCAACAATCTGTACTGAGCATAGTTGAGGTCAGCATAGCTGAAGAGAGATGGAGAATCTGAGTAGCCCCAGGCTACCAAACACACCCTTCATGTTGATTACACGCTTAAGTACACATACCCTTGATTACAAACACTGATACACATATAGGCAACTAGACATAGGGTCAGAACACCACAATTACATATAATGATTAACTTGCTAAATGGGTTCCAGGCTGACTACACGAAAAGCTTGGCCTAGCGGCCTTGCTCACACACGCTGTGGCTAGATCTGGCTTACATAAGCTCCTAATTAATTTCCTACCAAATACGGTTGTGAGCGGAATATCAGTTGCCTGTTGCCAACAAAGAGTTGGAGCAGAACAATGGATCACGAGGGTTGCAAGTGTGTTGCGTCACGAGTAGATTAAGCCTTGCAGATCTTGAGCATTTGGAGGAGCTGCTGCTGGGGGTGCAGCATGCTGAACGGGTGCCACATTCGCACCGATGAGCTTTGCATGTCCCTCTCTCCACTCGAAGAACAGGTACTGTCCGCTCTGCAAAAACAGAGGGCACCCAAATCAAGATCCAGTTTGACCAAAAGGGGAATATAAAAAACACAAAATAAGAAATGAATCGATGGGAGTGTAGACTCGCACTGAAAAAATCAATACTTGTACAGTAGCATCTATTGCCGGGACGGGTTCCTTTGCGAGAAATGGCTGTTGAGACTTGAGAGCCGGTTGCCGCATAATGGGCATGGGATGAGCGGCAGAGGGTGATTGCCATTGGCATCGGGACCTCCATTACCCCCCGAGCCTCCGTTGCCCGCGGTAGCTCTGTAGCCTCCGTTTGCACCAGACTGCGATGAAGCAGAGCAGGCCATGGATCTTGATCTTGGTTGGGGTTTGAGAAAGATTGCTGAGAGGTTGGGGGAAGACTGGGGGCGGCGGCGGGGTATGTGTCTAGATGAAGGGGTTCCGCTCCAGGACGAGTGGATGCGGCGTGTCGCATTTGGGATGCGACATCGGTCCAGGTGTTACTCCACCACGGTCCAGTTCGTCGGGCCACAGCTTGGACCGAGTGCGGCACAACGTCTAGATGGGCTTTAAATGAGGTCGATACGTGGGCCAGGAACTGTTCAATAATAGCCATACGCTATGGAATACTGCATACAATACCCTCTGACGCTCAGATCCCAAGAAAATTGAATGGTACAGATATAGGGATCATCTGGACCCGAGTTTCGTTTTGAATTTCCGCACATATAGACTATAACTGATCTGAATGCCACAAATATTTGTACATGCACGTAGTTTTGTAGTTTATAAGGCTCAATCTTTTTTTTTTGTAGTTTTTCGGTTATTTGGTAAATTTCAGATGGAATTTAGTACGGTGAAGTATTTATGTGTATAATTTGAAATCTGAAATAGTTTCTACTATTTGTAATATTTGATGTACGAATTATCTAATACTCAACATGAGTTTCAATATGATTAATATGTTGTCTATAGTGTTACATACAGTGGAGACAGCTTTTTGAGATTGCATGCTAAGATTATATCAATGGGAATAGTAGTTACAATGTTGCAACTCAATTAATTATACAAATGTAGTTAAACAAGTTTGGTATAAAGGTGCACATGACATTTATTGTAACTTGAAATATGTCCGGTAAATGCTACGATGCACGATTCACTATGAATCCATGGAGCTCATGCCAACTTGGGTACTTGGGAGTTCGATATCTCGTCGGCTCCACAGTTCATAACAAATGGTGATCGATGGCACATGTAAGCTTTTTTTACAAATGCGACCCTCTACAACAGCCAACTTTTCCAACCTTGTGCCGACAGAGTTTAGAGTTGCAAAAAATTGAGGGCCAATAGAACCTTTTTGTGTTGACCTATTGACATAATGTTTCTTGCCTATTTTTGTCTGATGTGCTAAGAATGTCTATATGAGTTGATCGTTTAACAAGATTGTGAACCAATACAATCCTTGTGTCCTAGTGATCATGTCATTCAAAATAGTACTATCTATTTGAGAAAAGCATTATGTTGGCAACTTCTCTTATTTCAACTGATTTAACTTTTCTAAAACAATGAGCCAAAAAATATTTTGACACAAAGGTTTTTGCAATTCTAAGTATTTATAAAACCTATAGGGATCTACAAGTTGGTATGATTCCACTATCTTGCAAACCCTCTTTTTACAAACTTTTGCAAATAAGGAGATGTTCCCGTCTCCACTATTTTTTTGAAAAATCTTGCCAAAGATTTGCTCCCTTATTTTAAAAATATCTTAATTCTTACCAGGACATGTGTAAGGGTATTTCACCCTTATCCATTATTTTGGTAACGATGACACCGTGCTAAAGTATTTGGCCTAATATGTTTATAAGGATAATCTCAGGTATTAGGCAATGAGGCGTAAATGGTGTATCAAAGGAACAAGAAGGCTAAAGGAGACCCCCCATTTCAACAACAATCAAAAAGGGGCTACAGGAGAAATCCGGTCACCAGCCCGGTCCAACCGGGCCAGCAACCGACCGATCCGGCGAGCTGGCCGGTCAGCCGGCGGCAGCCGGGTTCCAATGGAGGAGCCGACGAGATCCGGTCTGCGGCCGGTCAGCCAGGCTCTCGACCGGCGAGTCCGGCGCTCCGTCCGGTCGGCCGAGGCGGCAACGAGCGGCAACCGGCCACCAACGGAGAAGCACCGGGACGACGCAAAGGAGCCCCGGTCTACGATCCGGTCGACCGGCCTCACGGCCGGGCCGTCCGGTCCGTGGCCCGGTCAGCCGGGTTTGTCGAGGAAAAATGCTGAGGTGGCAAGTGGCAACGGCCATATTTCGAAGAATAGTATAAATAGCCCTTCTCCTACCTCTAGACCGTTAGGCACTACACTACAAGGCTGTTCTTGAGCTCCTTCTCTCATACTCCATTGTTAGAAACACCAAAAGCCTCGGATCTCCCTCCTCCTCCACCCAAACTCAAATCCCTCCGGGAAACGATAGAGGAGGACCCGATCTACCGTTCTACCAAGCCAAATCTCATTCCCCTTGTATTCATCAAGAAGCTTGCTTCCTAGGGTTCCTTGGAAACCCTAGGTGGGCAAGAGGAGTCCGGAAGCATCCGAGTCGTGGATCTGCTCCGTGCAAAGATTGTGAAGGTTTGGAGGCTACCTCAAAGTCTACCACAAGTGAGAGAGCTATTCCTTCGTGGGATAGGCTCCGGAGAATAGGGTGAGCCTTCGTGGCGCGGGGAATCCTTCGTGGGACCTCCACTCCTCCAAACGTGACGTACCTTGTTGCAAAGCAAGGGAACACGGGAATACATCCTCGTCTCCACGTGCTATAGGTTATCTCTAACCGAACTCCTTACTTGTGATTTAACTGCCCGTGAGAGCCTTCGTGCTCGAGTTAGTTGTATCCTCATATAGGTTGCTTCACCTAGTTTGCATTAGGCTCACCTTTACATTCCGCAAAGCCTAATATTGCAAAGAAAGAATTAAAATCTGTAGAAACCTATTCACCCCCCTCTAGGTTTACCATCTCTATACTTTCAATTGGTATCAGAGCCTGGACTCTTTTTAAGGGCTTCACCGCCTTAAGAGTGAGATGGATAAACTATTCGAGGGTCTAGATGATGACTCTAACCTTTCGGTGAAAGAAATGAGATCTAGATTCTTGGCATATGAGGCCGAGAAGAAGAAAAAGGAGGATGAACTACAAAGCCAAATGGCAGAAATGTCTATCATGCTTAAGAACCTAAATGCTAGTGGAGCTCTGATGACCCACAAGTATAGGGGATCGCAACAGTCTTCGAGGGAAGTATTACCCAATTTATTGATTCGACACAAGGGGAGACAAAGAATACTTGTAAGCCTTAACAGCGGAGTTGTCAATTCAGTTGCACCTGGAAACGGACTTGCTCGCAAGAGTTTATCGATAGTAACGAGTTTTATAGCGATAGGAATAGTGAAATAACGACGGCGATGAAATAAAGACAGCGAGTAGTGATTATAGTAAACGAGCAGGATTAAAATACTGTAGGCACGGGGACGGATTTAACGGGCGTTGCATGGATGAGAGAAACTCATGTAACAATCAAAGCGAGGGCATTTGCGGATAATAATAAAACGGTATCCAAGTACTAATCAATCAATAGGCATGTGTTCCATATATAGTCGTACGTGCTCGCAATGAGAAACTTGCACAACATCTTTTGTCCTACCAGCCGGTGGCAGCCGGGCCTCTAGGGAAACTACTTGGAAATTAAGGTACTCCTTTTAATAGAGCACCGGAGCAAAGCATTAACACTCCGTGAACACATGTGATCCTCACATCACTACCATCCCCTCCGGTTGTCCCGATTTCTGTCACTTCGGGGCCATTGGTTCCGGACGACGACATGTGTATACAACTTGCGAGGTAAGATCATAAACAACGAATATCTTCATGAATCAATAACATGTTCAGATGCTGAGACCATGGCACTCGGGCCCTAGTGACAAGCATTAAGTATAACAAGTTGCAACAATATCATAAAAGTGACATCTACGGATACTAGGCACTATGCCCTAACAATCTTATGACTATTACATGACCAATCTCATCCAATCCCTACCATCCCCTTCAGCCTACAGCGGGGAATTACTCACACATGGATGGGGGAAACATGGCTGGTCGATGGAGAGGCGTTGGCGGTGATGGCGGTGAAGATCTCCTCCAATTCCCCGTCCCGGCGGAGTGCCAGAACGGAGACTTCTGGCTCCCGCGACGGAGTTTCGCGATGTGGCGGCTCTCTGGAGGGTTTCTGGCGATTTCGACTTCTCCCCGTGCGTTTTTAGGTCGAGGCCGATATATAGTCCGAAGGGGGGCGTCGGAGGCCGGCCGAGGGGGCCACACCATAGGGCCGCGCGGGCCCCCCCTAGGCCGCGCCGCCCTATGGTGTGGGGCCCTCGGGCCTCCACCGGCGCGTCCTTCGGCTCCGTCATTATTCTTGGAAAATAGGGCCTTCGCATAAATTCCGAGGATTTTCCCGAAAGTTGGATTTACTGCACAAAAACGAGACACCGGAGCAGGTTCGCTGAAAACGGCGTTAGTCCGTGTTAGTTGTATCCAAAATACACAAATTAGAGGCAAAACAATAGCAAAAGTGTTCGGGAAAGTAGATACGTTTTGGACGTATCAACTCCCCCAAGCTTAGCTTATTGCTTGTCCTCAAGCAATTCGATTAACAAGCGAGCGATAAAAGAACTTTCACGAACACATTTGCTCATATGATGTATATATTCTCATGCTATGGCTAATACTTAAGCGAGTTCATAATGAGATACATGCAAATAAGATCATCCAACAGCTATGTCAATCATGGAGAGGTACCAACAATTAATAATAAGCACCATGAATCATGTATATAAGCGGGATTGCAATGTTCATAAGAGAATATGATAAAGTGGTATCTCGCTTGCCCGTATTTGATCGGCAAAACATAAATGCCGAGGCACCTCTGGAGTTCATAGAAAGACTAGAAGTAGTGATTGTCAAAGATAAAAGCATCAAAGTTATACCACAATCAATCATATTTTGAGACAAGCATATTATACTAAGAATGACAGTCGTGCTCTC
Source organism: Lolium rigidum (assembly GCF_022539505.1). Lineage (NCBI taxonomy): Eukaryota > Viridiplantae > Streptophyta > Magnoliopsida > Poales > Poaceae > Lolium > Lolium rigidum. The sequence continues at coordinate 21,904,124 of NC_061508.1, forward strand.
AAGATAGTGCTCAAAGAAGGAATGGAGACACAACATAAAAGTAAAAGATTGACCCTTCGCAGAGGGAAGCAGGGATTAACATGCGCTAGAGCTTTTCATTTATAAAGCAGGAGTAAAATTATTTTGAGAGGTGTTTGTTGTTGTCAACGAATGGTAATGGGTACACTAACTACCTCATCAACCGGACTCACAAGAGCGGCTCCCATTTTATTTATTTTTGGGTGGCACTCCTTCCAACCTTTCTTACACAAACCATGGCTAACCGAATCCTCGGGTGCACACTAATGATCTCATACCATGAAGGAGTGCCTTTTTATTTAAGTTTTATTATGATGATGACACTCCCCCCAACCTTTGCTTACACAAGCCATGGCTAACCGAATCCTTCGGGTGCTCAGTCCAACAATCACAAACCATGGAGGAGTGTCTATTTAAGTTAATTAATTCGGGACTAGGAATCCCATTGCCAGCTCTTTTTGCAAAGTTATTGGATAAGCGGATGTGCCACTAGTCCATATGAGAGTCCGTCAAAAGTAAATGACAAGGTTGAAAGCTAAACACCACATACTTCCTCATGAGCTATGAAACATTAACACAAATTGAGAAGCATTTTGAAAGTTTTAAAGGTAGCACATGAGAATTTACTTGGAATGGTTTGAAATGCCATGCACATGTATTTATGGGGGACACTTTGGAACAACTTGGTTTTCAGGTGTTTGGAGGCACGAGCGGCGTTCCCGCTCAGTACAAGTGAAGGCTAGCAAAAGACTAGGGAACGACAAATCAAGAGAGCAGTAACTGTCATAATCATGCTTGCGGCAAAATAAATTAACGAGGCATAAAAGTGATGCAAGAACTCTGAAGCAATATAAATCATCGAGGCTTAATTGACTTTTTGTTCAGTCATATGCATGCGTGAGCATGTGCCAAGTCGATATAAATGAATTATTCAGAGGAGGATACCACAATGCCATACTTACTTATGAATAAAACAATGCAAGCGAACATCCATGACATGCTACTCATATTAATAAATTGGAGCTAAACATGAGAGATCATGAACTACTAGACTTTCTCAAATAACATATACCTCACATGAACCAACTAAGCATGCTCATATGGATAAGTATATGTACAAAAATGAAAGCAAATAGAGTTCATACCAGCCTCTCACCACAATCAGATTGTCGTAGATCGTCATTATTGCCTTTTCACTTGTGTAGCTTGGATAATATGAAATGAAAACCACGCTCCAGCCACCGAAGACCATTGAACTCATGATGAACTTAACAAACCAAAGAAGAATAGCAAATATTTTTGGTGTTTTCGGATTGGAAACAAGAACGAAAGAAAACAAGCAAACAAAGCAAAATCTTTTTGGGTTTTCTCATAGCAAACCAACGATAGCAAATAAAGTAAACTAAGAGCAAAGAACCAAATAAACAAATGGTGAAGAGAAACAACAGAAATATTTTTGTTCTTTTTGTGTTTTAGGAAAGAAACAAAGCGAAAACAAAAGAATGCAAACTAACAGAAACACAGAAAAGCGAGGATGACAGAAATCTGCCAAATCCGACAGCGATACAGAAATCGAAATTAACAAAAATCTTCCATTGCTCAGCTCAAAAAGTGTTCAACTAATGAAAGTTAGATAACAACCTGGGGCACATGATCAAAAATTTGCAACCCAAAATAACGTTCTGGCTGTGCGTACGAATTTTTTTGGTAACAGCCCAGAATCTGTTTTTGGACAGCACTTCCCCAAATATCATCTCCCTCTCATTAGAAAACCACTCTAAGAAACTAAAGAAGTATGTACAAGTATCCAGCAACCATAATATGCAAAGAATGAGTGATGCCGGTATACCTCCCCCCAAGCTTAGGCTTTTGGCCTAAGTGGAGTTCATTCCCAACGAGGGTCGGAGTTCCCGCCGGTGGATCATACATGGAGTGGTAATAAGGCCCTTGTGCAGAAGAATATCGTGGAGGTTCCACATGCCCATGATGTTGATATGAGGAGCTCGCTGCATCGGATGAAGAGTCGGGGTGCTCCTCGGCCTCCTCCACATCTTCCCTTGCACGACGGCTTTCCCTTTCTATGTATGCGTTCAGCTCATTTTACGTGATCGACCACCCGTTCCTAGCATCAAGGTTAAACAAAGCAGGTGCGGGCAAGCGTACTAGTTTTTCAATTTTCTTGGTTATACTCCAATTTTTCTTATACAAAGTTATCCTATAATGCAGGTTGTTCAAATTAGATGCATCTGAAATAAATTCATGTTTAATCATGGAAACAACATCAAGCTTCTCTATAGAAAGCGGAATATCTAAATGGTGAGGTCCTACACCATGCATAGCTAATAAGCGAGAGGCGATAAGACCTCCACAAATTCCTCCTTTCTCGCGGTTAGTAGCAAGTCTACAAGCTATTAAAGCACCCAAATTATAAGTCCTATCCTGTTGCAAAGCAGCAGCTAAGAAAGCCAAATCTTGGACAGATAATTTACCTCCGGTCCTTCTTGCAAGAACGCACTTTGTAACGAAATAGGCAAAGTAGCGGATGGCTGGCTGTTGAATGCTACTAATCTTACCACTATCATTGGATAAGCTCCTCCCATTACAAATCATTGTATAAAGATTTGAGAGCTCCCGCGGTGTTCCCCTGATCTTCTCGCAGGATCCCCACCGCGGCACTCTAATTGCTGTACAAAAATCACTGAAAGGCAAGTTGATAGTTTTGTTATAAATCTTGTACCGGACCATGGGGTTAGTTTGAGACCGATGAAATTCGAAATCCTGCACAACCGACACCGTTAGTTTAGCATATTGGTGAGGTTCACCAACAGTAAAACCTTCCAACCCTGCATTGGAAATTAGTGTTTGAACATCTTCCAGGATTCCTGCATTCCGCATAAATTCCGTGCATGGGTAATAAGAGGGGTATACTCCCTCTTCACGATGAACTCTCATGACTTGCTGTACCTCCAACTCTTGTTGGTTAAGTTGGTGCACACTCCCTTCCATTTTCTGAAATTTTTCAACAATCATTATAAAATTTGATTTCAAGGTATATAATTTGAAGGGAACTACTATAGGAACTTGCTAGAGTACTACACATGCATCAAAACTAATTTCTTCCACTTAGAACAAGCATGCAAGCTCACTAAACATGTTATCTACATCAGCAAAATATTCAAGATATACTCAACCAAACGAAATTTTAATTGGACAATCAAAGGAGTCACATACCAAGGAGTAAATGTGCCAAACTACAAACAGAAATCTGGGCTGAGCAAGGAGATCGAAAAATCGCGAGTTCTTGAGCAGAAACACAAGTGAGAGGAACTTGGTACGAGTTTTTTCGGGAGAGAGAAGATGCTGGGAGGAAGAGATGATGTAGTGGGGCAAGGAGGGGCCCACACCACGGGGTGGCGCGCCCACCTCCTTGGCCGCGCCGGCCTGTGGTGTGGCACCCTCCGGTGCCCCACGGGTCATCCTCCGGCACTCCCGAGTGCCTCGTCGAAAAATAGGACCAACGGTGTAATTTTTGTAATTTTTGGAAAACTTTGAAAAATGCACATTTCTGGGTGTTAAATTAATGATTACTGCGCAGGAAAATGATTTCTAAAATCTTAACAACTAAAGCATATTGCAAAACAAAAGTTGCTACAGCAAGTAAAATAAGTAGAGGGAGAAAGAAAGAAAGAAATGTTGTTTAGCTCTCTTATGCATTAAAATATACTTGTTAACAAGGTTGATCAAGTCTTGCTACCAAATAAATTTTATATGACATAAGAAGAAATAAACCTCAAATCAATCATGTTACCTTATATTGAATTGACATGGATCCAATCACAAGAGTTTGATATTCTTCTTTAGGCTCATATATAGGACAATCAATGGATCCCACTTTGATAGTTTTCACATTAAAAATTGTATTAACTCCGCATACTTTATCAATCCTCTTGGGAAAATAGACAGTGTGTTCCTTATCATCAACATTGAAAGTAACCATGCCTTTATTGCAATCAATAACAGCCCCTGCAGTATTAAGAAAGGGTCTTCCAAGAATAATGGACATATTATCATCTTCGGGCATTTCCAACACAACAAAATCAGTTAATATCAAGCAATGCTTGAGTAACTTGAACAGGAACATTTTCACATAAACCAACGGGAATAGCGAGTAGATTTATCGGCCATTTGCAAAGATATATCAGTTGGTATCAACTTATCTAAATCAAGTCTCTTATAAAGAGAAAAAGGCATTACACTAACACCTGCTCCCAAATCACATAGAGCAGTTCTAACATAATTATTCTTGATGGAACAAGGAATAGTCGGTATACACGGGTCTCCAAGCTTCTTTGGAATCTTACCATTGAAGGAGTAATTAGCGAGCATAGTGGAAATTTCCTCATTGGGGATTTTCCTTTTGTTAGTAACAATATATTTCATATACTTTGAATAAGGAGGCAATTTAATAGCATCGGTCAAAGGGATTTGCAAAAATAAAGGTTTCATCCAATCACAAAATTTATTATAATGTTCCTCCTCCTTTGATTTTAGTTTCTTAACGAGGAAAAGGCATTTGCTTTTGAACCCAAGGTTCTCTTTCATTACCATGTTTCTCAGTAATAAAATCTTCTTTAGTGTACTTTTTATTTTTAGCAGGCTTTTCAGGTTCTTTTTCAATTTCTTCTTTATCAGGAGTATTATTCTTATCATTATCTTCCTCATGTTCATTACCACTTTCAGTTTCGGCATCAGAAATAGAAATACTATTAGGATCATTAACATGTTCAGAGGATTCTACAACATTCTTATGTTTATTCTTCTTTTTCTTAGATGGAGCACTAGTTTTAATTAGTTGAGAATCTTGTTCAACTCTTTTGGGATGCCCTTCAGGATATAGAGGATCCTGGGTAGAAACACCACCTCTAGTTGTTACTTCATAAGCATGTTTTTCTTTAGAATTATTTCCCAACAAGTCATTTTGCACTTTAGTAAGTTGATCAATTTGAGTTTGAACCATTTGAAAATGTTTAACAAGTATCTTAACATCATTAGAGGTTCTCTCCACAATACCATGCAATTCACTAATAGCTTGAGAATTTTCCATTAAATGATTCTCTACTCTCATATTAAAGTTTTGTTGCTTAACAATATAATTATCAAACTCATCTAAGCATTGAGCAGGAGGTTTTGAATATGGAATATCTTCCCTAGTAAAGCGTTGAAGCGAGTGTACCTCAATCATGGATGAAGGGGGAGTTATCTCACATAAATCTTCTATAGGAGGTAAATTCTTCACATCTTCAGGTTTAATACCCTTCTCTTTAAGAGACTTCTTGGCTTCCCTCATATCTTCATCATTTAATTTAATCATACCCCTCTTCTTCACTATCGGTGTCGGGGTTGGTTCAGGTGTAGACCAATCATCATGATTCCGGCCTATTTTAGCCAATAATTCTTCGAGCGTCGTCGCGAGTCCTTTTCTGAAAACACAACCAGCACAACTATCCGGGTATGCCCTAGACTCAATAGTTAGTCCACTATAAAATATATCAAGTAAATCATGCTTTTCCAAATCATGGTCGAGGCTGAGCTCCAATAAGAGAGCAAAATCTCGCCCAAGCCTCGAGCAATTTCGCTCCATCTTCCTGGTCAAAATTATAAATTCTACGCAAAGCGAGCATGTTGAGCACTAGCGGGAAAGTATTTCCGGAAGAAAACATCAAGCAATTCTTTTGGACTTTTAATAGAACCAGGAGGCAAATTGTTATACCAAGTTTTAGCATCATCCTTTAATGAGAAAGGAAAAAATTTAGCGACAAAATAAGTACGCATCTTAATATCATCAGAAAACAAGCCACTAAGAGTAGATAGCTCAGTCATGTGTTCAACAGCACTTTCTTTTTCAGTACCACAAAAGGGTGTTTTCTCAACAATAGCTATATGAGATAAATCAAGAGAAAAATCATAATCTTTATCCCTAATGTTTATAGGGGATGTGGCAAATTTAGGATCGGGAGATAGTTTATATCTAACAGCATGTTCTGCAAGCAACTTTTTAATTTTTCTTGCATCAGTAGTAGCATTGCATTTTTCAATAAAATCATCATCAAGCTCTACATAATCTTCATCAAGATCATCACTAGAATATTCAACAGACTCAGGTGAATTAACAGGTGTAGCAGCATTTTCATTAGGAGTTTCAGTATTTTCAATTTGTCTAGACTTAGCAATTGTAGCATCTAGAAAAGATCCTAACGAACCATCATTATCAAGCACAGCGAAGCATCATCACAATTATGAGAGGAATTTTCAGATTCAGCAGAAGTACCGAGCATTTGAAGCTTGTGGTGGTGAAACAAGTTTACTTATCACGGATGGTGAATCAAGAGCAGCAGAGGTACTAAGAGTTGTACCTTTTCTTGTAGTGGATGGTAATATGGCAATCTTAGTATCGCGAGGTTTACCCATGATGGAGAATTTGCAGCGAACAATATCAATCCAAGTGAACTTCCAAATAAAGCTATGCTCCCCGGCAACGGCGCCGTAGAAAATAGTCTTGATGACCCACAAGTATAGGGGATCGCAACGAGTCTTCGAGGGAAGTATTACCCAATTTATTGATTCGACACAAGGGGAGACAAAGAATACTTGTAAGCCTTAACAGCGGAGTTGTCAATTCAGCTGCACCTGGAAACAGACTTGCTCGCAAGAGTTTATCGAGTAGTAACGAGTTTTATAGCGAGTAGGAATAGTGAAATAACGACAGCGATGAAATAAAGACAGCGAGTAGTGATTATAGTAAACAGCGAGGATTAAAATACGTAGGCACAGGGACGGATTTAACGGGCGTTGCATGGATGAGAGAAACTCATGTAACAATCAAAGCAGGGGCATTTGCAGATAATAATAAAACGGTATCCAAATACTAATCAATCAATAGGCATGTGTTCCATATATAGTCGTACGTGCTCGCAATGAGAAACTTGCACAACATCTTTTGTCCTACCAGCCGGTGGCAGCCGGGCCTCTAGGGAAACTACTGGGAAATTAAGGTACTCCTTTTAATAGAGCACCGGAGCAAAGCATTAACACTCCGTGAACACATGTGATCCTCACATCACTACCATCCCCTCCGGTTGTCCCGATTTCGTCACTTCGGGGCCATTGGTTCCGGACAGCGACATGTGTATACAACTTGCGAGGTAAGATCATAAACAACGAATATCTTCATGAATCAATAACATGTTCAGATCTGAGATCATGGCACTCGGGCCCTAGTGACAAGCATTAAGTATAACAAGTTGCAACAATATCATAAAAGTGACATCTACGGATACTAGGCACTATGCCCTAACAATCTTATGACTATTACATGACCAATCTCATCCAATCCCTACCATCCCCTTCAGCCTACAGCGGGGGAATTACTCACACATGGATGGGGGAAACATGGCTGGTCGATGGAGAGGCGTTGGCGGTGATGGCGGTGAAGATCTCCTCCAATTCCCCGTCCCGGCGGAGTGCCAGAACGGAGACTTCTGGCTCCCGCGACGGAGTTTCGCGATGTGGCGGTGATGGCGTGTAACTCACACGTTCGTTGGGAACCCCAAGAGGAAGGTATGATGCGCACAGTAGCAAGTTTTCCCTCAGAAAGAAACCAAGGTTTAATCGAACCAGTAGGAGCCAAGAAGCACGTTGAAGGTTGATGGTCGCGAAATGTGATGCGGCGCAACACCGGGGATTCCGGCGCCAACGCGGAACCCGCACAACACAACCCAAGTACTTTGTCCCAACGAAACGAGTGAGGTTGTCAATCTCACCGGCTTGTCTGTAACAAAGGATTAAGCGTATCGAGTGGAAGATGTTTGCAAGAAAATAATAAAACACAAGTATTGCCGTAGAATTTATGCTATGTAAAGAATAGGACCGGGGTCCACGAGTTCACTAGAGGTGTCTCTCCCATAAGATAAAAGCATGTTGGGTGAACAAATTACGGTCGGGCAATTGACAAATAGAGAAAGGCATAACAATGCATATACATGATATGATAAATATAGTGAGATTTAATTGGGCATTACGACAAAGTACATAGACCGCCATCCAACTGCATCTATGCCTAAAAAGTCCACCTTCGAGGTTATCGTCCGAACCCCATTCGGTATTAAGTTGCTAAGCAACGAGACAATTGCATTAAGTATGGTGCGTAATGTAATCAACAACTACATCCTTAGACATAGCATCAATGTTTTATCCCTAGTGGCAACGAGCACATCACAACCTTAGAACCTCATCGTCACGATCCCGGGTGTCAATGAAGGCATGAACCCACTATCGAGCATAAATACTCCCTCTTGGAGTTAAGAGCAAAAACTTGGCCGAGCCTCTACTAATAACGGAGAGCATGCAAGATCATAAACAACACATAAACAATAGATTGATAATCACCATAACATAGTACTCTCTATCCATCGGATCCCGACAAACACAACATATAGTATTACGGATAGATGATCTTGATCATGTTAGGCAGCTCACAAGATCCAACAATGAAGCACAACAAGGAGAAGACGACCATCTAGCTACTGCTATGGACCCATGGTCCAGGGGTGAACTACTCACTCATCACTCCGGAGGCGATCATGGCGATGAAGAGTCCTCCGGGAGATGAATCCCCTCTCCGGCGAGGGTGCCGGAGGCGATCTCTGAATCCCCAGAGATGGGATTCGCGGCGGCGGCGTCTCTGGAAGGTTTTTCGTATCGTGGCTCTCGGTACTGGGGGTTTCGCGACGGAGGCTTTAAGTAGGCGGAAGGGTAGGTCAGGGGGCCACACGAGGGGCCCAGGGGGTAGGCCGGCGCGGCCAAGGCCTGGGCCGCGCCGCCCTATCCCCTGGCCACCTCGTGGCCCCACTTCGTTGACTCTTCGGTCTTCTGGAAGCTTCGTGCAAAAATAGGACCCTGGGCGAAAGTTTCGTCCAATTCCGAGAATATTTCCTTACTAGGATTTACGAAACCAAAAACAGCGAGAAAACAAGAAGCGGCTCTTCGGCATCTTGTTAATAGGTTAGTTCCAGAATATGCATAAATATGACATATAATGTGCATAAAACATGTAGGTATCATCAATAAAGTATCATGGAACATAAGAAATTATCGATACGTTGGAGACGTATCAGCATCCCCAAGCTTAGTTCTGCTTGTCCCGAGCAGGTAAAACGATAACAAAGATAATTTCTGAAGTGACATGCCATCATAATCTTGATCATACTATTTGTAAACATATGTAATGAATGCAGCGATCAAAACAAAAGTAATGACATGAGTAAACAAGTGAATCATATAGCAAAGACTTTTCATGAATAGTACTTCAAGACAAGCATCAATAAGTCTTGCATAAGAGTTAACTCATAAAGCAATAAATCAAAGTAAAGGTGTTGAAGCAACACAAAGGAAGATTAAGTTTCAGCGGTTGCTTTCAACTTATAACATGTATATCTCATGGATATTGTCAACATAAAGTAATATAACAGGTGCAATATGCAAATATGTAGGAATCAATGCACAGTTCACACAAGTGTTTGCTTCTTAAGGTGGAGGGAGATAGGTAAACTGACTCAACAATAAAAGTAAAAGAATGGTCCTTCAAAGAGGAAAGCATCGATTGTTGTATTTGTGCTAGAGCTTTTATTTTGAAAACATGAAACACTTTTGTCAACGGTAGTAATAAAGCATATGAGTTATGTAAATTATATCTTACAAGTTGCGAGCCTCATGCATAGTATACTAATAGTGCCCGCACCTCGTCCTACTTAGCTTGGACTACCGGATCTTTGCATGCCATGTTTCAACCAAGTGTCACAAAGGGGTACCTCCATGCCGCCTGTACAAAGGTCTAAGGAGAATGCTCGCATTTCGGATTTCTCGCTTTTGATTATTCTCAACTTAGACATCCATACCGGGACAACATGGACAACGAGATAATGGACTCCTCTTAAATGCATAAGCATGTAGCAATGATTATTATTCTCATATGAGATTGAGGATATATGTCCAAAACTGAAACTTCCACCATGATTCATGGCTTTAGTTAGCGGCCCAATGTTCTTCTCTAACAATTTTGCATGCTCCAACCACTAAAATGATAGACCTTCGGACAAGACGGACATGCATAGCAACTCACATGATATTCAACAATAGTTGATGGCGTTCCCCGAAGCATGGTTATCGCACAACAAGCAACTTAATAAAAGATAAAGTGCATAAGTACATATTCAATACTACGATAGTTTTTAAGGCTATTTTGTCCCATGAGCTATATATTGCAAAGGTGAATGATGGAATTTTAAAGGTAGCACTCAAGCAATTTACTTTGGAATGGCGGAGAAATACCATGTAGTAGGTAGGTATGGTGGACACAAATGGCATAGTAGTTGGCTCAAGGATTTGGATGCATGAGAAGTATTCCCTCTCGATACAAGGTTTAGGCTAGCAAGGTTATTTGAAGCAAACTCAAGGATGAACAAGTGCAGCAAAACTCACATAAAAGACATATTGTAAACATTATAAGACTATACACCGTCTTCCTTGTTGTTCAAAACTCAATACTAGATATTATCTAGACCTTAGAGAGACCAAATATGCAAAGCAAATTTTAGCAAGCTCTATGTATTTCTTCATTAATGGGTGCAAGGCATATGATGCAAGAGCTTAAACATGAGCACAACAATTGCCAAGTATCACATTATCCAAGACATTTTAGAATTACTACATGTAGCATTTTTCAATTCCAACCATATAACAATTTAACGAAGAGGAAACTTCGCCTTGAACATTATGAGTAAAGCCTAAGGACACATGTGTCCATATGCAACAGCGGAGCGTGTCTCTCTCCCACAAAGTGAATGCTAGGATCCATTTTATTCAAACAAAACAAAAACAAAAACAAACCGACGCTCCAAGTAAAGAACACAAGATGTGATTGAATAAAAATATAGTTTCGGGGGAGGAACCTGATGATGTTGTCGATGAAGAAGGGGATGCCTTGGGCATCCCCAAGCTTAGACGCTTGAGTCTTCTTAAAATATGCAGGGGTGAACCACGGGGCATCCCCAAGCTTAGAGCTTTCACTCCTCTTGATCATAGTATATCATACTCCTCTCTTGACCCTTGAAAACTTCCTTCACACCAAACTTCAAGCAAACTCATTAGAGGGTTAGTACACAATTAATAATTCACACATTCAGAGGTGACAAAATCATTCTTTACACTTCTGGAAATTGCATAAAGCTACTGGACATTAATGGATCAAAGAAATAAATCCAACATAGCAAAAGAGGCAATGCGAAATAAAAGGCAGAATCTGTCAAAAACAGAACAGTCCGTAAAGACGAATTTAAAGATGGCACCAGACTTGCTCAAATGGAAAAACTCAAAACTAATGAAAGTTGCGTACATATCTGAGGATCACGCTCGTAAATTGGCAGATTTTTTCGAATTTTCTACAGAGAACTGTGCCCAGATTCGTGACAGACAGCAATGCTGTTTCTGCGCAGCGATCCCAAATATAACATCAACTATAACATAGAAACTTTACTTGGCACAAAAACATGATAAGGAGAGGTTGCTACAGTAGTAAACAACTTCCAAGACTCAACAAAACAAAAAATTGCTGTAGTAAAAACATGGGTTGTCTCCCATAAGCGCTTTTCTTTAACGCCTTTCAGCTAGGCGCAGAAAGTGCAAATCAAGTAACATCAAGAGTAGAAGCATCAACATTATTTTTCATGCAAACACAACTTGTTGCAGAGGGTACTTTAGGTGCTCCATTATCTAAATTCTCTATGGTGGTGCTAGGGGTTTTAGAAATTTTAGGCCTATAATAATTCTTTTGTTTAGGCACTTTAGCGGCGTACATGAATTTTTGCTCTTTACCCACATAAGCTTTCTCATTATACTTAAGAGAAGAAAAGGTTGAACCCAAGGTTCCCATAGCTTTTTCAAGTTCATCAATCCTATTGGTTTGATTATCATGGACAACACAAGTTCCTAGGACACTAATTCTTTCATCAATTTCTCCTAGAGATTTATCAAGTTCATAAGTTTTGTCAAATAACATTCCCAATTTAGTTTCAACACTTGGAAAAATTTTCTCTATGATTTCCAATTTTTTCATAACATCTTCAAGAGAGATTTCAATTTTAACTTCATTAACAGGTGGTATTCCAACTAGACTCTCAATGATGCAACTAGCTTCTAAAGCGGGAGTACCTAGGAAATTGCCTCCCGAAAGAGTATCAAGAACATACCTATTCCAACTAGATAAACCAACATAAAAGTTCCTAAGAAGGATAGTGGTGGAGTGTTTCTTAATGCACCTATGATGAGCATTACTAATTCTATACCAAGCATCTTTAAAACTTTCTCCACCTTGTTGCTTAAAAGAACGAACTTCAACTTCAGGATTACTCATTTTAGTAGCAATAAAACAAACTAGATAAAGTAAATGCAAGTAACTAATTTTTTTGTGTTTTTGATATAGAGAGCAAGACAATAAATAAAGTAAGACTAGCAACTAATTTTTTTGTATTTTGATTTAGTGCAGCAAACAAAGTAGTAAATAAAATAAAGCAAGACAAAAACAAAGTAAAGAGATTGAGAAGTGGAGACTCCCCTTGCGGCGTGTCTTGATCTCCCCGGCAACGGCGCCGGAAAAAGAGCTTGATGGCGTGTAACTCACACGTTCGTTGGGAACCCCAAGAGGAAGGTATGATGCGCACGGTAGCAAGTTTTCCCTCGAGAAAGAAACCAAGGTTTAATCGAACCGGTAGGAGCCAAGAAGCACGTTGAAGGTTGATGGTCGCGAAATGTGATGCGGCGCAACACCGGGGATTCCGGCGCCAACGCGGAACCTGCACAACACAACCCAAGTACTTTGTCCCAACGAAACGAGTGAGGTTGTCAATCTCACCGGCTTGCTGTAACAAAGGATTAAGCGTATCGAGTGGAAGATGTTTGCAAGAAAATAATAAAACACAAGTATTGCCGTAGAATTTATGCTATGTAAAGAATAGGACCGGGGTCCACAGTTCACTAGAGGTGTCTCTCCCATAAGATAAAAGCATGTTGGGTGAACAAATTACAGTCGGGCAATTGACAAATAGAGAAAGGCATAACAATGCATATACATGATATGATAAATATAGTGAGATTTAATTGGGCATTACGACAAAGTACATAGACCGCCATCCAACTGCATCTATGCCTAAAAAGTCCACCTTCGAGTTATCGTCCGAACCCCATTCGGTATTAAGTTGCTAAGCAACCAGACAATTGTATTAAGTATGGTGCGTAATGTAATCAACAACTACATCCTTAGACATAGCATCAATGTTTTATCCCTAGTGGCAACAGCACATCACAACCTTAGAACCTACTGTCACGATCCCAGGTGTCAATGAAGGCATGAACCCACTATCGAGCATAAATACTCCCTCTTGGAGTTAAGAGCAAAAACTTGGCCAGGGCCTCTACTAATAACGGAGAGCATGCAAGATCATAAACAACACATAAACAATAGATTGATAATCACCATAACATAGTACTCTCTATCCATCGGATCCCGACACACACAACATATAGTATTACAGATAGATGATCTTGATCATGTTAGGCAGCTCACAAGATCCAACAATGAAGCACAACAAGGAGAAGACGACCATCTAGCTACTGCTATGGACCCATGGTCCAGGGGTGAACTACTCACTCATCACTCCGGAGGCGATCATGGCGATGAAGGGTCCTCCGGGAGATGAATCCCCTCTCCGGCGAGGTGCCGGAGGCGATCTCCTGAATCCCCCGAGATGGGATTCGCGGCGGCGGCGTCTCCGGAAGGTTTTCCGTATCGTGGCTCTCGGTGCGGGGGTTTCGCGACGGAGGCTTTAAGTAGGCGGAAGGGTAGGTCAGGGGGCCACACGAGGGGCCCAGGGGGTAGGCCGGCGCGGCCAAGGCCTGGGCCGCGCCGCCCTATCCCCTGGCCGCCTCGTGGCCCCACTTCGTTGACTCTTCGGTCTTCTGGAAGCTTCGTGCAAAAATAGGACCCTGGGCGAAAGTTTCGTCCAATTCCGAGAATATTTCCTTACTAGGATTTCGAAACCAAAAACGACAGAAAACGACAGCTGGCTCTTCGGCATCTTGTTAATAGGTTATGCATAAATATGACATATAATGTGCATAAAACATGTAGGTATCATCAATAAAGTAGCATGGAACATAAGAAATTATCGATACGTTGGAGACGTATCAGGCGGCTCTCTGGAGGGTTTCTGGCGACTTCGACTTCTCTCTGTGCGTTTTTAGGTCGAGGCCGATATATAGTCCGAAGGGGGGCGTCGGAGGCCGGCCGAGGGGGCCACACCATAGGGCCGCGCGGGCCCCCCCTAGGCCGCGCCGCCCTATGGTGTGGGGCCCTCGGGCCTCCACCTGGCGCTTCCTTCTGGCTCCGTCATTATTCTTGGAAAATAGGGCCTTCTGCATAAATTCCGAGGATTTTCCCGAAAGTTGGATTTCTGCACAAAAACGAGACACCAGAGCAGTTCTGCTGAGAACAGCGTTAGTCCGTGTTAGTTTTATCCAAAATACACAAATTAGAGGCAAAACAATAGCAAAAGTGTTCGGGAAAGTAGATACGTTTTGGACGTATCAAGCTCGTAGTGGGACTTCGGGCTCTAAGGAAACTTTCAATGAAGTTAACCATGACTATCCCAGAAACACTTCACCCATGCCTCATATAAACCATAGTGGGACCGTTCCCCATTTTGATGGAACTCACTTTCCACATTGGAAATCTTCTATGGAATCTCATATTCGCAGCTGCAGGTGTGGAGCTATGGGAGATCATTCTTCATGGATACCGGGAGCCACAAGATCCCATTCGATTGACCTCCACCGAGTTCTACAACCGTCAACTCAATGCCTCCGCACGTGACAAGATAAGAAGTGGCATCAATCGCAAGCTTCTTGATCAAGTCAACGACATCAGCTCCGCTAAAGAGTTGTGGGATCGAATCATAGTACTCACAGAGGGAACCGATTTGATCCAATCATCTCTTTATGAGACCGCAAAGCAAGAAGCTCACCGGTTCATGATTCGAGAAGGAGAGTCCTTGGCCGATGCCTATGCAAGGCTTGGTGCTCTTAAAGTAAGGATCAAGGGACTTGGTGCTGAGAAGTATACAAGGTCATTGCTATGATTGTTGTCAAGCAAGAAGATACCAACCTTGCACTCAACTTGCAAATCATGACCAAGAGTGCCGATCTAAACTCCGATGATCTAGTCTCCTATGTGGCCGCCAATGAAAACATGGCCAAGGCAGGGAAAAATGCTCATGGCAATGAACCGTGTTGATGAAGCCTCACACAACCATGAAGCGCCACAAAACCTTGCTCTCAAGGCTAGAGCTGACCATGGAGGAGAAGAAGAATATGAAATTGAAGAAGATGAGGAGATGACTTCAACTAGTGACATCGCCACCGACTTTGCCTTCTTTGCCAAGAAGTACAAGGGAAAGTTGCCAATGCTCCTCAATGACAAGAAGAAGAAGAGAACTTGCTACAATTGTGATGAAGAGAGCCACTTTGCAAATGAGTGCCCTTATGAGAAAAGGGTAGACAAGCCAAAGTTCATCAAAGGGGTCAAGCCAAGATTGAAGCCAAACCCAATCAACGACCGATACAAGAGGAACAAGGGAAGAGCTTTTGTTGGGGCGGAATACTTGTCCGATGAAGAAGAGGAAGAAGAGGAGAAGGAGGCCGGAGTGGCCGGCTTGGCTTTCTCTAAGCCCGGGTCACTCTTCACATATGATTACTCCAAGGATTACTCCACGGAGAATGATGTTGGTTTTTCCTTCATGGCAAGAATAACTCAAGATGATGACTACGACGACTCTTCCTCATCTACAACCATTGGCTCTTGTCTTATGGCAAGAGAAACCAAGGTAATGGAACCCCCACCTTCTTTGTCTAGTGTCCTTGATGATGAAGATGAAAATCTAAAGGAATTAAATGTGCTTAAGGAACTTTACAATGTTAGATGCACCCTTCGTGGTGAAGCTCTTGTCAAATTTGATTTCTTAATGGACTCTCTTAAAGAAAAGGATGAGTCCATTGAGGAATTAGAATATCATTTGGATGAGAAGGAAAGGAGATTCAATCTCCTAAGACAAGAGCTAAAAACCGAAAGGTGCATATCACAAGGTCTTAAGCAACAAATTGAAACTTATGAACTAGATAAAGTTAAGGATCTTGAAACTATTGAAAGGGCTCAATCATTGACCCAAGAGCTTAATGCTTCAAAGGAGGAGCTTGAAGTTGCTCATGCTTCTCTTACTAGGGATCTTGACCACCTTGAAAGAGCTAACAAGCTTGTCAAGGATGAGCTCAAGAAACTGGGAGAGAACCATGACCTACTCCAAGAAACCTACTCAAAGGCTCTTGAATCAATGAATGATCCTATTATTGATAAAGATGTTGCTAGTTCCTCTACCACCTTGTTATCACCAGAATTTGACCGAGTCAGAGGTGGGCCGCGATCAAGATGGACGTGAAGATTGTACATGGAAGAAATACGTGAATCGGCCTTTTATACCAAGTTGGGCTAAACTGCCCATGTATCTGTAACATATTAAATCGCATCTTAGTTTAGAAGTTAGAGTTTTACCCGTGCACGGTTTAGTGCATGCCCACATTAGAAAGTCCCCTGGACTATAAATATGTATCTAGGGTTTATGGAATAAACAACAACCAACGTTCAACACAAACCAATCTCGG
Organism: Lolium rigidum; assembly: GCF_022539505.1. Classification (NCBI taxonomy): domain Eukaryota; kingdom Viridiplantae; phylum Streptophyta; class Magnoliopsida; order Poales; family Poaceae; genus Lolium; species Lolium rigidum. The sequence continues at coordinate 21,920,963 of NC_061508.1, forward strand.
CGCATCGCCACCCCTTCGTCTCGAGGGTTTCTCCGGTAAGCACCATGCTGCCTAGATCGCATCTTGCGATCTAGGCAGCACGAGCCTGCCTACGTTGTTCATGCGTTGCTCGTACTGAAGCCTTTTTGATGGCGAGCGACGTAGTTATCATAGATGTGTTAGGGTTAGCATTGTTCTTAGTATCATATGCTGTCGTAGTGCAACCCTTGCGCATCTAGCCGTCCTTGTACCTCATCATGGGTGCGGGGCGACACCCCGCTTGATCATTATTTAGTAGATCTGATCCGTTACGGTTGCTCCTTGATTCATCAAGGATTAGTTTAATATCTGCAATAGTTAGGCCTTACAAAGGGTTGGAGGATCCAGCGGCGTGTAGGGTGTAGTTTGCTGGCCCTAGACAGGATGTTCGAGGATCAACCTCGTGTTGGTTTTTAGGCCTTGTCTAGGTTTGGCTTACGATCACCGTGCGCGAGCGCGAGGCCCAATCGTGAGTAGGATGATCCGATTATGCGGTGAAAACCCTAAATCGTCGTAGATCTCATATGCTTTATCTTGATCAAGCGGGACCACCATATATTCGGCCACCTTGGACGAATCATGGGTGGATCGGCTCTATGAGCCGATTCACAGGATAACCTGAGAGCCGATCGAGGCTCGTATTTAATGTGTACGTGTGTGCCCTGCAGGAAACTAAGCGAGGCATCATCCACACCTTCCTGACCAGGTATAGGTCAGGTGGCACGCCCTTGCAATTTGCATCGGCGCGCGACCGGGAGGCTTTGCGGGCCGTCGCTGCGAGGGACCGGGGCCGGCCGCAGCCCTAGTTGTTCCCGGCTCTACGGTGTTGACCAGTCGCTGCCCGCCGGTGGGTTTCTGACGTCAACACATTCTGGCACGCCCGGTGGGACAGCATCTACGTCTTCGACATCCACCACATCGCCGTCTACATCCGAGATGGCGGAAGAGACTCCGGTCACTTACGAGGACCTGAGCGGCGAGCTCAAGAAGAAGCATGACGAGATCAAGGCCTTCCTCGAAGCCGACCTCATCGGCTCTTTCCACAGGACCCGCTCCCATGGCATCAGATGGAAGGGGTTCTCACCTGAAGGCGCGCTTGATGGAGTGGACCTATCCACCCCGTCAGAAGAACGCACCAGGTCGCTGCGTCAGGAGGTCAACTTCATGGTGGCTCATTCGCTGCACCGCCATTCTGAGAGCCTGGTGAATACGTTGGAGCGCGTTGCTCTGCGCGTGATCCAGGAGATCATGAGCCGTCAGTACTCGCCGTCAGGACCAGCCCTCGGGACGCATCAAGGAGAGTTGCCACTCCAGTCCCGTCCACCGTTGCCATATGCGTTAGCAGCACCAGCTGAAGTGCCGGCTACACCGGCATTCGTCGTCTACAAGATCGGTGGTGACCCTAGTGACTACCAGTTCTTGGCTGAGGCGCCTAAGGAGATCCCTCAAGGATACGCGTGCACGTATGTGCCGGATTGCGGCAACTAGGCACTCTCAAACCAGGCCACAAAATCAGGGACTCCGGCGAAAACAGGAGGAACGTCAGCAACAGAGCTTGAGAAGCAGACGTGGCTAACTAAGTACGCCACCCCGACGAAACTCCAGAGCCCAGCTCCTGCAGTTGGCTCAGAGCTGGAAAAGCAAACATGGCTGGCTAAGTACGCCACCCGGCGAATCTTCGAGTGCAACTCCTGCGGCCAGCCACGACGGATCAGATCGGTACCATGCGAGAGACCAGTTCGGCATGGTGCCGAAAAGAAGGGCAATCGGCTATTCCAAGCCGTACCCCGACGAGTACGAGATGATCCCGCTGCCACCTAAATATCGGCTCCTGACTTCTCCAAATTCAGTGGATCAGATGGCTCTAGCTCCATCGAGCACGTCGGCCGATATTTGGCGCAACTAGGACCGGCTTCAGTGTCGGATCAGCTACGCGTGAGGCTCTTCTCACAATCCCTCACGGGATCGGCTTTCGGATGGTACACCTCTTTGCCAGCAAACTCCATCCGGTCTTGGAAGCAATTGGAAGAACGAGTTCCATATGCAATACCATTCAGAAGCTTCCGAGTCTAGCATTGCCGATCTAGCACAACTACGTCAGAAGCGCGGAGAAACGGTGACAGAATACATCCAGCGCTTCAGGAATCTTAGGAACCGATGTTATTCGGTTCGTATAACTGAAAAGGAAGCGATCGAGTTGGCGTAGCAGGCCTTGCAACACAGCTCAAGGACATGGCCTCCCAAGCAGATTATCCCTCACTGGCGCATATGGTTCAGAAATTGTCGGCATATGAACAGCGCCACCCGGACCTATACCAAGACAAGTTCAAGCGTGCAGTGGTCCTGGTCGATGCAGAGGAAGACGAGGTTCCTGCGGGAGACCAAGAAGTAGCAGTGGCTGAGTGGACTCGGGGAGGAACCCCCGTGTCCTGCAAATGGGTAAAGCCACCAGGGCCGCCCAGGGGATTTGATTTTGACGTGACCAAGACTGAGCAAATCTTCGACCTCCTGCTCAAGGAGAAACAGTTGACGATTCCTGAAGGTCTCAAGTTCCCCACGGCGCAAGAGCTGAACGGAAAGCCATACTGCAAATGGCACAACTCGCTCTCCCATGCCACCAACGACTGCAGGGTGTGGCGTCAGCACATCCAAGCGGCGATAGAGAAGGGGCGTCTAATTTTCAACCGATACGCCATGAAGGTCGACACCCAACCCTTCCCCGCCGTTAACATGGTAGAAGTCACCTACCCCGAGGGTTGCCGGCCAGGTCCCTCGTTCGGCATCAACATGGTAGGACACTGGAAACCACTCCGGCAAAGATGGAGATGAGGGCAGCTGCTCTCACAGCGAGAGACACGAGAGGGGGCCGCTCCATGCGATCGGCTCCGTCGGGATGGCAAGCGCTACGTCACGAGAGGGAGAAGTGAAGAACGAGAAGATATCAACGACCCCTCTCCGATCACCTCCTCAACAAGTATGTGAGTCGGTACGACCAACGCCGACGATCCACCGATGATGATGAGAGAGATCGTCTGGCTAGAGAAGCCAGAAGACATCGTCGGCACGATCGCGATGAGGAGGAGCACGAGCGCCGTGCCACGGAAAAATCAAGGGAGCAAGATGACAACGCCAGGCACTTGGACTGCCCCTTCTTCAGACACTGCTGGGATTCAGGAATGAGCCGATTGCCCACAATCGGCAATTGCCCAGAATGCAACCAGAAGAAGAAGGAGGCAGCCAACGTGTCTGTGTTCAAGCGCTTAGGGCCTCTCCCGCCACGGGGCAAACGCGGCTGAGTCCCCTCGCTGGGCAGATCTCGAGGATTCAGAAGACGAGGGACAAGAAGAGGAAGAAGACAGGTACCACCGTCCAAGGTGGTGCCCTGATGGACTCAGCCGTTCACAAAAGCGCAGGGTTCAGCGATTGCGCGGTCTGGAGGAAGCCGAAAGGTTGTACTTGTATACGCTAAGGAAGGCACGGCCTGACCTGGCTGCGAAAGCCAGCGGACCCTGGATGAGGTGGGACTGCCGCAAAGAAAAGAGTGGCGCCCCAAGCAAAGGAAAGCCGATGATGAAACATCGGCTGGCACAAACATGGTGCTCGTTCGTCCGGCGAAGTGTAGAGCTCCACGATTACACGATGCACCCGAGGTGGACAACAGCAAGCACACCAACGGGATAAAGTCAGAGATTGGGCTGGTTTTATCTGCTGGCCTGGACGAGTAGCAAGAGCACGTCAATAAGCAAACGTGGCGAGGCTGATCCTTGCGATCGGTCCCCCAAAAAATTTATGAAGGGACATTACAAAACCTTCACCGAGCAAGCAACGTGGAGGCCGATTCCAGCAATCGGCCAAAATTATCCTCACCATCTATTCTGCCTGGGATCAACATTTGGCCCAACAGGGACTACCTAAAGAGCCGATACCATCAATTCCTTGACAGAATCGGCTCGGGGGGCACCTAGATGGGTAAAACATGAGGGTATGAGGTGACACTATCAAATATGGGGGCCGATACACAAATCGGCCTAAAAAATTTTAAAATTTTTGAGCACAGCCGATGCAGCAGACATCGACTTAAGGATATAAAAGCCGATGCATGGCCATCGACTCAAGAGGAATAACTGTTACGATCAGAGGGTCAGTGGAGCACGAAGGGATATTCTAGTGGAAGAACTCCTCAATGGAGTAGTTTAAAGGCTCGGATCCTCTCTTCAAGAAAAATGCCAAGAGCAGCCTGGACGTGCAGATCAGGTCAAGGATGGATTGCATTAGATCTGCCAAAGGAAAGGAGCCGATCCGACTAGCAGGGCGCTAGAAGCGGACCGAAGAAACTCGGGGGCAGCTCACCTTGAAGGCTCTCCGCTCTGGGAAGCCGATTTATGTGCAAATCGGCTGGATCTGCACGATCAAGCCCAGGCCCATTCAGCTAATTTGCGCATCCTCGTCTCTGTTTTGCCTTGGCTAAGACTCGGGGGGCGACAGGCCTGATAGATGCTCTATTGAAGAGCCGATTGGGGTACCATCGGTTGATTTTTCGTCGCAACCTTCTTCGCAAAATGATGAGCGCTCGCTGAAGAGGATCGCTGGAACCGGTTGGGGGAATTTAAAGGGCTCTCCTGGAAAGCCCACACTATCTACCGGAAAGAGAATCATCAGTTGAAGGATGGAAGGGTAAATGTCGAAGGACCGATGCGTTGCTATCGGCTCGTTACGCATTGGCAAAGGGGACGAATCGGCAAGATCAGTATGAGAGGAAATCGGCTAAGATAAACTAAAAGGAATCGGCAAAATCAGATTGGGGAAAGTTCTTCATTGAGAGATTTCTTACATAGAAGAGCTGATTGCTCTCAAAAGGGAGTACTAAGGGGATACATTGCCCCGTCTACTTCTACTGATCCTATGCTAAGGGCCCTATCTATGGGCCGCTGCTGCCCTCGTCGTCGCCGTCATCGCCGCTGTCAGCGCTGCTCCCGGCCGGTTCGTCGTCGCTGCTCCAGCGGCCGCCGGCAGGACCTTCGTTGTCCTCATCTTCCTCGTCGTCGTCATCGTCGTCGCTGTCGAAGTCACTCAGATTCCCCGGCCAGGGGCAATGGCGCTTGGCCGGCGGCTCGTCGGGGAAGCTGTCGTCGTCGTCCTCCTCCTCTTCCTCCTCCTCCACCCCCTTAGAGGAGGTGAAGTCATCCCAGGAGAAGCGATCGTCATCGCTCTCCTCCTCCGATTCCCTGTTGGCGAGGAAGCGGAGGTCACTCTCCCCGTCCGTCGAGGACTGGTCGTCCTCGGACCAGATGGAGAAGTCGTGGTCTGACTCCTCCCCAGCCGCAATGGCGCGGCGGATGTTGGCCGCGTGGATCTCCGCCGGGTTGTGCTCCGGCGTCGGCTCACGGGATGTGGAGGACTGGCTGGAAAGATCCGATGGAGCAGAGGAGGAAGAAGACATGGTGGCGCAGGAGGGCTTTTGGAGTGCTAATGCGAAGGGGATGCAGAGGAGAACTGTTCGTAGCGGTTGAATAAAAGGGGATATAGTGGAAATTCAATGCCACAGCAGTTTCCGAGGAAGTGGTGCCTAAAGAAAAAAAAACTGCCAGGTCACGCGGAGAAGTTGAGAAGGCAGGGCATCATGATGACGGATACTGCAACGGTTACTGCCACGACATGACCCGACGAAAGAAGAGCATAATGATTTTGGAAATGTCATTTCCAAAACCAGGGGGCATGTGTTATCACCCGAATTTGACCGAGTCAGAGGTGGGCCGCGATCAAGATGGACGTGAAGATTGTACATGGAAGAAATACGTGAATCGGCCTTTTATACCAAGTTGGGCTAAACTGCCCATGTATCTGTAACATATTAGATCGCATCTTAGTTTAGAAGTTAGAGTTTTACCCGTGCACGGTTTAGTGCACGCCCACATTAGAAAGTCCCCTGGACTATAAATATGTATCTAGGGTTTATGGAATAAACAACAACCAACGTTCAACACAAACCAATCTCGGCGCATCGCCACCCCTTCGTCTCGAGGGTTTCTCCGGTAAGCACCATGCTGCCTAGATCGCATCTTGCGATCTAGGCAGCACGAGCCTGCCTACGTTGTTCATGCGTTGCTCGTACTGAAGCCTTTTTGATGGCGAGCGACGTAGTTATCATAGATGTGTTAGGGTTAGCATTGTTCTTAGTATCATATGCTGTCGTAGTGCAACCCTTGCGCATCTAGCCGTCCTTGTACCTCATCATGGGTGCAGGGGCGGCACCCCGCTTGATCATTATTTAGTAGATCTGATCCGTTACGGTTGCTCCTTGATTCATCAAGGATTAGTTTAATATCTGCAATAGTTAGGCCTTACAAAGGGTTGGAGGATCCAGCGGCGTGTAGGGTGTAGTTTGCTGGCCCTAGACAGGATGTTCCGAGGATCAACCTCGTGTTGGTTTTTAGGCCTTGTCTAGGTTTGGCTTACGATCACCGTGCGCGAGCGCGAGGCCCAATCGTGAGTAGGATGATCCGATTATGCGGTGAAAACCCTAAATCGTCGTAGATCTCATATGCTTTATCTTGATCAAGCAGGACCACCATATATTCGGCCACCTTGGACGAATCATGGGTGGATCGGCTCTATGAGCCGATTCACAGGATAACCTGAGAGCCGATCGAGGCTCGTATTTAATGTGTACGTGTGTGCCCTGCAGGAAACTAAGCGAGGCATCATCCACACCTTCCCGACCGGGTATAGGTCAGGTGGCACGCCCTTGCAATTTGCATCGGCGCGCGACCAGGAGGCTTTGCGGGCCGTCGCTCTGAGGGACTGGGGCCAGCCGCAGCCCTAGTTGTTCCCGGCTCTACGGTGTTGACCAGTCGCTGCCCGCCGGTGGGTTTCTGACGTCAACACACCTTTACTAGTGAGCATGCTAAGCTTGTTGCGGAACATGTTCGTTTACAAGAGGAACTATCTTTGCATGTTGAGACCAATACATATCTTGAATCTTTGGTAACCAAATATGGTCTCAACTATTATCCTAATGAAGTGGCTTGTGAGCAAGCAACTACTCTTGAGGAAAATGTTAGGTTGAAGAAAGAACTTGCCAAGTTCACCACAACCAAGAGTAAGATGGGATTGGATGACCTCTTGAGTAAGCAAAGGTCAAACAATCAAAAGTATGGACTTGGGTATGTTCCCAAGCCCTACAAGAAGAACAACTACAAGAAAGAGAAGCCCGCTCAAGAAAAGAACAAGAAGATCACTAATGATGGCAAAGCTCCAAAGGGAAAAGCCACTAGTGGTGATCGCACGGGGCCAAACAATCACTATGCTTTATTTGTTGATTATTACGGTGATGTGTATGCTAACTATGTTGGTCCTCGTAATGGCTATGCTTATAGAGGGTACTCGATTTGGGTACCAAAAGATCTTGTTGCCATGACTAGGGAACCCATTAATCAATGGGTTCCTAAATCCTCTACTTGATTTTGTAGGGGTATTCCTCCGGTGGTCCAAAATGGGTGTTTGATAGTGGATGCACCAATCATATGACCGGAGGAAGAGGTGTGCTTGACCAATTCATTGAAGATATTAACAAGAAGTCAAGCATTACCTTTGGTGACAACTCAAAGGGAAAGGTACTTGGGTATGGCAAGGTGGCAATCTCTAAGGACTTGTGCCTTGAGACGGTCATGCTTGTTGAACACCTTGGTTATTACTTACTTTCTATATATCATCTTGCCGATGCCGGTTACAATTCATATTTTACTAAGTATTATGTGCAAGTCTTTAGGAGTGACAATCTCAAATTGGTCCTTGTTGGATATGTGGAGAACAACCTTTACGTGGTTGACCTCTTGAAAGAGAGCCCATCTCCCTCCACATGTCTAATGGCGGCCAAGCATGACGAAGGTTGGTTGTGGCATCGCCGCCTTGGTCATGTTAACATGAGGAATCTTAAACAACTCCTAAAGAGTGAGCACATTGTTGGACTAACCGGCATTTCTTTTGAGAAAGATCGTGTATGCAGTGCATGTGTAGCGGGAAAACAACTCAAGAAGAAACATCCTATCAAGAGTATCGTCACCACATCTAGGCCTTTGGAGCTCCTTCATTTGGATCTCTTTGGGCCATCACATTATGATACTCTTGGTGGGAGCAAGTATGGACTTGTCATTGTTGATGATTACTCAAGATACTCTTGGGTCTTTCTCCTTAAGTCTAAGGATGAGACCCATAGGGAGTTCATCACCTTCGCCAAGAAAGCTCAACGTACATATGAATCCGAGATCAAGGCGATTAGGACCGACAATGGCACCGAGTTCAAGAACTACACTATGCAAGAGTTTGTTGATGATGAGGGCATCAAGCATGAGTTTTCAGCTCCATATACCCCTCAACAAAATGGTGTTGTTGAAAGGAAGAACCGGACTATCATTGAGATGGCAAGAACCATGTTGAGTGAATTCAACTCACCCCACAACTTTTGGGGAGAAGCCATCTCTACAGCTGTCCACTACTCCAACCGGCTCTTCCTCCGCCCCCTCCACAACAAAACTCCATATGAGCTTCTCACAGGTAACAAGCCTAATGTCATGTACATTCGTGTCTTTGGATGCAAATGTCTTGTTAAGAACAATAAAGGGAAGCTTGGTAAATTTGAAACTAGAACTATAGAGGGCATTTTTGTTGGGTATGCGGAGAACTCCCACGCCTATAGATACTACAACCGGTCCACTGGGACTATTGAAGTATCTTGTGACGTGGTGTTCTTGGAGGATAATGGCTCCCAAGTGGAGCAAGTTGTTCCATGTGTTGCAGGAAATGATGATGATCCATCTAGTGCCATCAAGCATATGGGCATTGGACACATCCGGCCCATGGAAGTTCATAATGATGATCAAGGTGATGGAATAGAAGTATCAAGCTCACCCCAAGTTGAGCCTAGCTCAACTCAAGTTGAACCATCAAGTGTAACCCAAGATGCATCCTCCACTCAAGATGAGCCACATCCCGAAGAACAAGAAGAAAGCCCTCAACCCACTGAGCAAGACCATGATGATGATCAAGAAACATCTTCAACTCATGTTCAAGCTCAAGTTGTCCCTCATGATCAAGTATTAGCAAGAGATGAATTCATTGATCATGAAGGAACCATTCGGAAGATCAAGGCGGCTACAAGGGCAAGTGACATGAAAGTAGATCTTGTCCTTGGTAGCATCTCAAAAGGAGTGGTAACTCGTAGACACCATGCACTACTTATGACTTATTGTCAACATCATGCTTTTGTGTCTAGTTTTGAGCCACTCAAGGTACATGAAGCCTTGGTTGATCCGGATTGGGTCATTGCCATGCAAGAAGAATTGGAGTGTTTCACCCGCAATGAAGTATGGTCTCTAGTTGAGAGACCCAAGGATCATCGCATCAATGTCATTGGAACCAAATGGGTGTTCAAGAACAAGCAAGATGAGGATGGTATTGTCATTAGAAATAAAGCAAGGTTAGTGGCGCAAGGGTTTGCCCAAATAGAAGGTATGGACTTTGAGGATACCTTTGCGCCGGTAGCCCGTCTTGAAGCTATTCGTCTTTTGCTTTCATTTGCATCTTTCCACAATTTCAAACTATACCAAATGGATGTGAAAAGTGCATTTTTGAATGGCCCTCTAAAAGAAACCGCATATGTAGCTCAACCCCCGGGTTTCGAAGACCCATGCCGACCCAACCATGTGTATTTACTCCATAAGGCACTCTACGGTCTCAAGCAAGCTCCACGTGCTTGGTATGAGTTCCTTAGGGATTTCCTACTACAAGATGTGTTTTGCATGGGTACGGTCGATTCCACCCTTTTCACCAAGCGGGTTAAAGGGGGTGGCTTGTTTATATGTCAAATATATGTTGATGATATTATATTTGGTGGAACTAACCCCAATCATAACAAAGCTTTTGAGCAATTGATGACTAGGAAATTTGAGATGTCCATGATGGGGGAGTTGAAGTTTTTCCTAGGCTTCCAAGTGAGGCAACTTGCAAAAGGCACCTTCATCTCTCAAGAAAAGTATGTGAAGGACATGCTCAAGAAATTCAACATGACCAATGCAAGCCCAATGAAGACACCCATGCCCGTAAAGGGGCAACTTGGCTCATGTGACGGTGAGAAGGATGTGGATATAAAGGTATACCGTTCCATGATAGGATCCTTGCTCTACTTTTGTGCCTCTAGGCCGGATATCATGCTAAGTGTAGGGATGTGTGCTCGTTTTCAATCCGCTCCTAAGGAGAGCCATTTGATGGCGGTCAAACGGATTCTAAGATACCTTGTTCTCACTCCTACTCTCGGGCTATGGTATCCAAAGGGGTCAACCTTTGAACTCATTGGCTACTCGGACTCCGATTGGGCCGGTGATAAGGTTGACCGGAAGTCTACCTCCGGGGCTTGCCAATTTATTGGCCGCTCATTGGTGAGTTGGTCATCCAAGAAACAAAACTCCACCGCTTTATCCACCGCCGAAGCCGAATATATATCCGCGGCATCTTGTTGCACTCAATTGTTGTGGATGAAGCAAACCTTGAAAGACTATGGTGTGTCTCTTGGTACGGTGCCTCTTCTATGTGACAATGAAAGTGCAATAAAGATCGCCAATAACCCGGTTCAACATTGTCGCACCAAACATATTGACATTCGCCATCACTTCCTACGTGACCATGTTGCCAATAAGGATATTGATCTCACTCATGTGGGAACAACCTATCAATTGGCGGATATTTTCACTAAGCCTTTGGATGAAGCCCGGTTTGTAAACTTGAGAGGAGAACTTGGTATTCTTGATCCTAAAAACCTGGATTGAATCAACTTCTTGCACTATATTCTTGCATTTATCTAACTATCTAGCTTAGAGGCATAGCACATATGGGGATAGTCATCTTACCATGTCTTGGTATGATGCATACCCATGTGTGCAACATAAATAGACCCAATGTCATTATATGGACCCAAGCACGTCTCTTCGAGGTCACATGACATTTGTGCTTTCACATAGGGGGAGTAATCCCCCGCCCCTCATTGAGCCTTCATTACAAATTGATTTGACTATATAAGGCCCAATGATCTTATTGCGAGCATCACCTCCAAAATGACTTATAATTCTTGATATACACTTCGAATCATGCCCATTTTTGCTATTCACATCTTGTTTGGATTTTTCTCTCCAATGGGTATGCCTAGAGAACTTTGTGTTTCCAACCCCATGTCTATGCTCATCTCATCATCATCTATCTATCTACATGTACATGTCATCACTTGAGCACTCACACACATTTACACAAAGCATAGGGGCAAAAACGAGGCAAAATTAGAAAATTCTGGGCTGGCCGGTCCCTGGCCCGGTTGGACCGGGTCCCTGACCGGATGGTCCGGTGGACCGGGCGGAAACCGGGGTCTGGGCCGGGTCAGCCGGTCACCAGTCCGGTCTGACCGGACTATGGACCGGTCGCGCAGCCCCCTATATATAAGGGAAGGGATACCCCTTGGGGTCATCTTCCCCACTGTTCCCCAATCTCCAACCTCCATGGCCGGCGCCCTGACCATCTCCACCACAGCCTAGGTCCTTCCCCCCACTAGTTCTTCCCCAAACTTCACCCAACCGTAGATCGGGGTCTCTCAAGCTTCTTCACCAAGGGATTTGATCCTTCTCGAGTTCGTTTGGAAGATCTTGGGGATTTGGCCCTCAAGCCCTCTTCCCGTGTTCTTCGTGCTCACTTGGGCAACAAGGACAATGTCATCGGGTAAATTTCCCTTCTATTCCCTCTCCTTCTTGATTTCCCTCTCCCATTGCCACATGTGAGAAACGTTGAGAAAATTTAGGGTTAGGGTTTGTAAAGTCCTCATGCCTTTAGAGTGTCTCACACCACAATGCACTCCTCCACCATATTGCTATAGTCTATATTCAAGTTTATGAGCTTTTGCATGGTTTTGTGGTAGAAAATCTGGGCACAACATCACAACTCGACAGACCCGGTCACACGCCCGGTCGACCGGTCGCTCAACCGGCCGGTCTGGTGCATGGCCCGGTCAACCGGGCGCAAACAGGCCAGTCCGGTCTGCTGTCCGGTTTGACCGGTCTGTGCGCCGAGTTGCCCAGTTTTCGCACAATTTCATCACTACACTTGAATATACGCTCTGCTCCTTTGGCTTCGATGACATGTACGCTTACCCCACTACTATCCCTGCTCTATTTCTCTCATTCACAGGTAGTTGGAGTGGTGAGACACGTGGCAATGCTTCCAAGAGAGGAAGGACTGATCCTCCTCGCCGTTCTAGTAGCCGCGTTCCCCCTCAAGCTCAGCAGGGTACTGACGGTGGCAGCTCAGTTGGGGGTAGAACCAAGTCTGTTGCTCTCAAGCGCAAGGATAAGCATGTTGCCCACGAGGATGATGAGGAAGTGCCAACCATCAATGTTGGGGCTGCAAACCGCCTTGATTGGAAGGAATGGAGGACAGTGAATCCGTATCGCTTTGAGAAGCCAACTTACACTCGTTCGGACAAGGCCTTCTGGACCAACACACAAGCAGCCCTCTGGGAGGGTTACTATGATTCCCATGAGTATATGAAGCATGGTAATATTGTATCACCCAAGGCCATCAATCCTGTCGAGCTTGCCTTGCATGAAGCCACAAAGTACCGTTTTGTGGTTCAAACCTTGAAGAATCTGGGATTGTATGACCTTGTGTGCCTCAAGCCTGATGATACCCAAGATGATCCTACCTTTTGTCCACTCCTTGTCCGTCAGTTTCACTGCACCGTCTTCTTCCATGATGATGAGGACCGCTCCCTCACCTGGATGACTGGCAAGACCAAGTACTCATGCTCCTACTCTCAGTTCCGTGCAGCCATGGGTTGTGGTGATGACAGTAATCCAGGGTACAAGATTCATTCACGGTCCAGGCTTACTAGGGGTGACATCTCTTTCTGCTATCCTGCGAACCCTTCGCCTGGACCTCCCACTATCTCTGGGATGTACTACTCCTATCTGGTTCTTGCCAAGCTGTTCCGTGAGAACCTCATCAGCAAGTCTGGCGACCACAGTGAAGTCCGGAACTATCACCTCAACTTGATGTACTATTGCCATCCTGACAGGGTCAGGAAGATTGATGGCTGTGATCTTATCTATTGTGAACTGAAGAGAGCAATTATGGACCGTATGACTCCCAACTATGCCCAGTATGTTCAGCGGCTCATCAACTACATTGTTCCCGCTCCTCGGAACGTTATTGGTGAAAGAGTCATCATGGACCCATTCAAGATTCCCACTCAGGAGGCCACTCGTCCGGATGTTCCCTCCATGATGCCCACTACTGAGCGCCGTTCCAAGGAACGCCATGATCATGATGCTAGCTCCAGCTACTCTCGGCGCCCCAAGCATGGTGCCGCTCGCTTCTTCTCTAGCATGTGGCAAATGTGCAAGAACAGTAATGATGTTGCACATCAGAGCCTTGCCTTGATCCAGGAGACCAGGAGGCGACAGAACGAGTTTATGGCTACTAGGAATGTCCCTGTTCCTCCTCCTGGACCCGAGTTGGCGCCTGTGGTTGCACCTCAGTGGGAGATGCCTCCCATCACCGATGAGATGATCCAGAACTTTGACTTCTCCATGTATGCTCATGGTGGTCTTCTTCCTAGGACTGCTCGTTCTCCTACTCCTCCTGCTGATGATGGTGATGGTGATGGTGATGAGGATGACGGTGCTTCGGTTGCCCGTGATGACGACGAGGACTCCTACTCCACCGGGCATGAGTTCTATTGATGGGTGCGATAGCATCTGTACTTTTTCCTTCGCCTTTTTGGTGTTCCGATGCCAAAGGGGGAGAAGAGAGTAGAGTCTAGGGAACCACGGGGTTCTTTGATTATCACAAGCCATGGGAGTTGCTTTATTTGGATTTTATATGGCTTGTGCTTATTTGCTTTGATTTTTCAAGAAGAACCATTTGCTATTTCCAATAATTCATGTATGGATGATTATGTGTGCTACTCTATGTTAGGATGATTATGTATGCTATGCTTATATATCTTGATATGCACATCTCCATACCATGCTTGTTTCCTAAAGATATTGGGGGAGCTTCTCATGTTTCACAAATGGTGCACTTTGCATTCAAACGCAAATTCTCCAAGTGCACACATTATGGGGGAGCTTTCGTAATATCTTATATGGAATCAAGGTTTAGAGCTTATCATAATATCTATTTGTGACTCTAGCTCGGTTTGTCATCGTATACCAAAAAGGGGAGATTGTAAGGGTATTTCACCCTTATCCATTATTTTGGTAACGATGACACCGTGCTAAAGTATTTTGCCTAATATGTTTATAAGGATAATCTCAGGTATTAGGCAATGAGGCGTAAATGGTGTATCAAAGGAACAAGAAGGCTAAAGGAGACCCCCCCATTTCAACAACAATCAAAAAGGGGCTACAGGAGAAATCCGGTCACCAGCCCGGTCCAACCGGGCCAGCAACCGGCCAGTCCGGCGTGCTGGCCGGTCAACCGGGCGGCAACCGGGTTCCAATGGAGGAGCCAGCAGATCCGGTCTGCGACCGGTCAACCGGGCTCCTGACCGGCGGGTCCGGCGCTCCGTCCGGTCGACCGGGCGGCAACCGGGCAGCAACCGGCCACCAACCGGAGAAGCACCAGGACGACGCAAAGGAGCCCCGGTCTCTGATCCGGTCTGACCGGCCTCACGACCGGGCCGTCCGGTCTGTGGCCCGGTCAACCGGGTTTGTCGAGGAAAAATGCTGAGGTGGCAAGTGGCAACGGCCATATTTCGAAGAATAGTATAAATAGCCCTTCTCCTACCTCTAGACTGTTAGGCACTACACTACAAGCTGTTCTTGAGCTCCTTCTCTCATACTCCATTGTTAGAAACACCAAAAGCCTCAGATCTCCCTCCTCCTCCACCCAAACTCAAATCCCTCCGGGAAACGATAGAGGAGGACCCGATCTACCGTTCTACCAAGCCAAATCTCATTCCCCCTTGTATTCATCAAGAAGCTTGCTTCCTAGGGTTCCTTGGAAACCCTAGGTGGGCAAGAGGAGTCCGGAAGCATCCGGGCTGTGGATCTGCTCCGTGCAAAGATTGTGAAGGTTTGGAGGCTACCTCAAAGTCTACCACAAGTGAGAGAGCTATTCCTTCGTGGGATAGGCTCCGGAGAATAGGGTGAGCCTTCGTGGCGCGGGGAATCCTTCGTCGGACCTCCACTCCTCCAAACGTGACGTACCTTGTTGCAAAGAAAGGGAACACGGGAATACATCCTCGTCTCCGCGTGCTATCGGTTATCTCTAACCGAACTCCTTACTTGTGATTTAACTGCCCGTGAGAGCCTTCGTGCTCGAGTTAGTTGTATCCTCATATAGGTTGCTTCACCTAGTTTGCATTAGGCTCACCTTTACATTCCGCAAAGCCTAATATTGCAAAGAAAGAATTAAAATCTGTAGAAACCTATTCACCCCCCCTCTAGGTTTACCATCTCTATACTTTCAACATGATCATATTTGAGCACTTGTTCAAGAACTTCTTCTTGGTTTTTCTGATACTTGTTTGCATTAACCTTGTTGATTGTGTGTGATGAATTGCCTTATGGGTGACTCTATTTGACTTTGATGATTGTCTGTGTGTAGCAATGATTTACATGTGAGATATGTTCCCCATCTATATGAAACACCATATCATATTATGGCCAGTGGGGATATGTATACAAAGTACTTTCAAAATATTTTTTCCAATAAGACCCCTTTAAATATTTTTCTCTCTATACACCCCTACTTCTTTCAAAGCACAAGTTTATCAGAAATATGAAATAAGGTCCACTCTATGTGTGCACTCATTTGGTTTCAAAAAATTATTTTTATAGAAGTATTCTCACAACTATTTTCATACTTTCAAAAAAAGTCGAAGTATAGAGAATAAATGATTTCTTTTCAAAGCACAAGTTTACCAGAAATATGAAATTAATTTTTTTTGGTATTACTCTTGTATTTGAAAATTATGGGAATAGTACCCAAGGTTTATAAATGATTTTATGAATCCTTTAACTCAAAAACCTCACTTGGTTATACTCAACCCTGCAATGCAATATCAACAACAAGATCTGGACTATTGGACGGTGTGATCAACTCAATCTCCAACATCTGTATGGAACTTTCCCAATCCACCGTCTATCATTTTGATGAGCTTTATGACCCTCTTACCCACAACTCCGTCTGAGTTAGAATCATTTTCTCTCAGATTTTTCCAACCCCTTATCTGTTTTATATTGTTTGGCTAGGAGCTCTTTTAAATATGTAAAGACTTGGTGATTTTATGTTGACTATGTGTGTGACCCTTGAGTTGATGCTTGTTCGCAATCACATGAAATCAGACAACCCCTATGTAAATCAATACCAATTCTCTATGGCCATAAATCAAAATTTCAAAATTTAGAGTTTCCCTCCATAATTTTCCAAATGTTCTTATTATTTTTATAACTGAAAAGAAACATTCTACAAGAAAATAAATAAGCTCATAAATCGTTTCATTGACTGTGTTCTTTCTCCATCGTGTTTTTCTGTTACAAGGAACACATGCCTTGTGAGTGCTCAGCTGAAAACGTGCAAGTGCACCAGCTAACACGGGCTTGATTTATAAGTGGACCTCTTATAACATGCGTCATTTATATTTTGGGCCAAGCCTATTATAACACCTTTCGACATGCCAAGGCCCAACAAGAACCATTGTTTGGTTACTTAACACTGAATATATTTGGATCCTGGTGTCATTTAGTTGAACTAAAAAAAGAATCAAAACAAATAAAATTAGGACAAATTCGAGACCAATCTAAACAACAGATCATCTATGTCATTAGGGTTACAAAGCTTGGCGAATTACACAAACACAACTTACAATTTCTAATGGCCAATGATCATCAAACACACAAACCAGAGAAAAATTACACAAACATAAAAATTGTAACCATCACATTTGCCTGCTTCTTTAGATCGATAATTTGTCTTAAGTACTTGATCAACTTCTTCAATCTGCCTTCACTTACACATTCCCCACAATAGCAACAATGTCGGACCCTAATTTCTCCACCTTCAACAGAAAACTAAGCTCACGGGATGCGCCCCCTTCAAATCAATTGCGTCCTAAAGTTGAATCATGTCAAAATACTCATCCATCAGCTGAAAATGACACCATTTTTTTAGAGCCTAGAATCGGAAAGATGAACCCTAAATCCCAAATCCCAAAATAGAGGAGAAAAACTAGAAATTGACTGAGAGAAATGAGAAATTGGATGAGGCAGATCATATCTTACCTTCTAATACGTCTCAAACGTATCTATAAATTTTTATACTCCATGTTTGTATTACACCAATTTTTATATGTTTTGCTCATGCTTCGTTGCATTTTCATACATTTTCTGGCACCAACCTATTAATAAGATGTCACAGTTCTAGTTCCCTGTTTTCTGTTGTTTTGTATTTCAGAAAAGTTGTACAGGAAATATTCTTGAAATTGGACGAAACAAAATCCGAAGTCAATATTTTTCCGTAACAAAGACAGAGTCCAGAGGAGAGTCAAAGGGGGCAGCAGGGCAGCCACGCCAGCCCTAGGCGCGGCCTAGCCATAGCCCATGCCTAGGGGTAGTGTGGGCCACCCTGGCCTCCACCGACATCGCCCCTCCGCCTATTTATTCACGATCTCGGGAAAACCCTGAATACCCGAGCCTCCATCCACGAAAAGTTCCGTCGCGGCCGCCATTGCAGAACCCATCTCGGGAGGGTTCTGAAGCTCTTCTCGGCGCCCTGCCGGAGGGGGAAATCATTGCTGGAGGCATCTACATCGCCATGCCCGCCTCTGAAGTGATGTCTCAGTAGTTCATCCCTTGACTATGGGTCCATAGCAGTAGCTAGATGGTTGTCTTATCCAATTTGCGCCTCATGTTTAGATCTTGTGAGCTGCACTACATGATCAAGATCATCCTTATGTAATGCTACATGTTGTGTTTGCTGGGATCCGATGAATATTGTATACTATGTTGAGATCGATTATATATTCTTGTCATAAGTTATTTGTAATCTTGCATGCACTCCGGTGCTAGTAGATACTATGGTCAAGTAGATGCTTGTGACTCCAAGAGGGGGTATTTATGTTGGGTAGTAGGTTCATGCATCTAGTTTTCTCTAAGAGTGACAATAACTTCTAAGATTGTAGATATGTTTTTTCTACTAAGGAGAAAACAACAATGTTTTATCCGAGGGTAATTCTACTATTTTACTTTATATACATTGCTTAATGCGATAATCTGTTGCTTGCAACTTAATACTGGAAGGGGTTCGAACGATAACCGAAAGGTGGATTATTAGTCATAGACGCAGTTGGATTATGGTCTATGTATTATGTTATAATGTCCAAACGAATCTCATAGTAATCATCTTGTCATGTATAGTCGATATTCTGTCAATTTCTCAGCTGTAATTTGTTCACCCAGCATGTTATTTATCTTTATGGAGAGGCACCTTTAGTGAAACTGTGGACCCCGGTCCTTTCCTTTACACTGATAAATTCAACCACTGTAATCCTGCTCTGTTTACTTACTGTAAACTCTGTTCTCTTTAATTACTGCAAACATATCTTTCTACTCGATACATTTAATCCTTTGTGTTCAGCAAATTGGTAGATTGACAACATCACAATAAGTTGGGGCAAAGTACTTTGGTTGTGCTGTGTGCAGATTCCACGTTGTTGTTGATGCTTGGTAGTGCGCCCTGCCAATAGTCAGCCAGCAACACCTTCGAAGTCACGTTTTCTCCTACTTGGTCGATTAAACGTTGGTTTCTTACCGAGGATAAATTTGCTGATGTGCTCATCACACCTTCCTCTTGGGGTTTCCCAACCGCTTTCTTCAAGCACACGCCATCACCTTCCATGCGTCTGGCTTGCTCTCGCATTTCACAAATTCGTAGGTGTAGTTGCCATTATCCTCCTTCATATTCACCAATCGCTTCAGCAGCGCGATGCATGCGCGGTCAGGCATCTGGTCATCGGCACTGCGCCGCACCTCGACCATGGGCAGCGGGAAGCTGAAGAGGAGCTCGATATCTCACGCAACCGGTGTTGCCATGCTTCGTCGTCGGAGAAGCAGTAGAAGAAGAATTGATGGGCGAAACATAAGGCAATGGGGGGCAGCGGGGCATGGGCGTGGGGATGGCTCGGGCTCCCGTCCTGTACTAACGCTGAGTTTGATAAGTTATGGGACCTGCTTTGAGGTGGATATGTGATGGCTCCTGTGCGACAGTCGGGGGTCCCGCACTAAGGTGAATAAGTTGCAGGTCCCCCTCTGAGGCGGATATATGGTGGGTCCTGCTCAGTGGACAAGCTGAAGGTCCCGCGTTGAGGAGGATAAGTTTTAATTCACACTCGGCTCATGTAATACAAACTGTTAATCGGTGTTTCCCGCGCATAAGGGCCATGTCAAGCCATAGGTATTTTAGGCCATGTGAAACATCGGTTGAAAGGTACTTGTGCAAAAGGTGTCTTTCTTCCAAGAATGCTACACACTTTCGAGCCGGTTATTACGGGATTCTACATATAGGAAGAGATGGAGGATCGTGGAAGGATTTCGGTTCTTAAACTACGGGAGAAACAAAAGTTGCATCAACCAGATTGCTCCAACTCATCCCGTAAGTCTAGCATTATTGGTCTTTCTTCTTCTGAAGGGTGTCCTTAAGAACGTCGCACAAAATCTATTGGCTAGAGAAGATGGCATTTATTCCACACAAAACAAACATGGAAAGTAAAAGCAATAATCCCTGGGTGACAAAAAACACGAGCTATTTTCGTCACGCAAACATCACATACGAGACTTCATCTGGTGCTCGGTCATGGATGCTGAAACCTGTGACAGGAATGTGGCCTCGAAACC
Source organism: Lolium rigidum (assembly GCF_022539505.1). Taxonomy (NCBI): domain Eukaryota; kingdom Viridiplantae; phylum Streptophyta; class Magnoliopsida; order Poales; family Poaceae; genus Lolium; species Lolium rigidum. The sequence goes on from NC_061508.1 coordinate 21,940,912, forward strand.
GTTGATGCAGTCCCGGTCTAGCGCGACGGAGACCTGCACCGCGCCGTCCCGCGCTCCGATCAGCGTCGCCATCTCTCGGCTGAACACAGACACGACCTCCACCCGGCTCGGCTGCCCCCACCCGAAGTCCACCTCGTACGCCATGAACTGGTGGTTCGACCAATGCTTCGCGACCCTCTCCTGCGGGACGCCCCGGTTGATCTCCACCCACCGGTCGGCGTCGCCCAGCGGGTCCTCGTCCTCCTTTTGCTCGCGGATCACCCTCCGGACCGCCGCCGCTGCGGATGCGAGCGCGTCGTCGCCGCAGATTTCGCCAGCCGTGGCACGTGCGTAGCAGACCTTGATGCAGTTACCGAAGAAGCCGGGGTCGAGGCGCAGGCGGCGACGGCAGTCCGCGGGGAACTGGAAGTACCACTGGTGGAAAAATGGCCTTCGGTCGCGGTGCGCAACTGCCATTAGTCGCGGTTGCGCAACCGCGACCTATTATTCGCGACTAAGGCGCCCTTTAGTCGCGGTTCCTTACGAACCGCGACTAAAGGCCCGTCCACGTGGGCGGCAGGCGAGCGCCAGGGCGGAGGACCTTTAGTCGCGGTTCTGCTCGCCAACCGCGACTAAAGGCCGCCGCAGGTTTAGGGTTTTAGCCCCCCCTAACCTGGTTCCCCTAACCCCTGGTTACTTTTTAAGTTGTATTGTTTTATTTCTTTTGTGTTTTATTTTAATTTTGAAGGAGTTTCACATATTCTACGGTATACATGCATGTGAATGTACAATTTCAAACAAATTTGAAATTAGAACCAAAAAGAATTCAAGAGGAATATACAATATATATTCAATATCGGATGACCATATACAATTTTGAACAAGTTTCCATACATATTTAGTGCATATAAAGTTCTACGTCCTCTACATAGTGTTCTCCTCTAGGATCGATGACTTTGTTCGCCAACCATCCAGCTAGTTCCTCTTGAAGTGGTCGGAAGCGAGCTTCTGGAGTAAGCGTCGCCCGGAGGTTATTCCTCCTGGTGTTGTTCTCAGACGGCTGCCGCTCAGTGGTGTATCTCCGGATCCTCTCACAAACATAGTATCCACATAGATTGGTCCCCGGTGGCTGAATGTCCCCGATCGCAGCCTTTGCCATTTTAAAATGTAGCTCTTTTTTGAATTCACCGACCTTTTGATCTACGAACCGTCTCCAAACCCTACGAGGCAAGGAAAATTAAATGAACAAGAGAGTTATTAATTAGTTACTTGATATTAGGAAATGATGAATGTAATAGGCCGATCGATATAGAGCGCAAACGAATGAAAGTAGTTACTTTTGCATCATTTTTCTCATGTCGGCCCAAAGCTTCGTATCCATATTCAGAGAGTCGTGGACGATAAGCTGTGGAGTTCTGAATTTGAATTACTAGCGGAATCCAGTGGAACCTGCGGACACGATACATGCACGATCATGCATAACTCATCGATTAGCCACATACCATGCATGGAGTAAACAAAAGAGAATGTGCTCAAGACAGAAACACTCACCCAAAATGGTAAGGAAATAGAATATCACTTTTGAGTTCCTGTTTTGTAAGAAACATCCACAGGTCACCCTCCACGTCTGCGGGGTGGTGTTGTAACACATATGAATTAACGATTTGTGGGTCAATGAACCCAACATCATGGGTGTGCCTTATTCGCATTTCCCGCTTCTTCATTCTACATAATAGCGTACACAACAAGATAGTTAGGACAATATATATATTTATAGTGCAGGCAATGAACGAGATGGGGTAGAAATTAATAAATCACTTACAGAACATAGCAGCTGATGATAGATTTGTCGAGCTCGCGCAGATTGAACAGCTGGAACAATTCACTCCGATGAATTGTTATATAGTAATGTTTGAAGTGATGCTCAGGTCTAACTTCCGCATAAATATATTCTCTGGCGTTTTTAAGTTTTATGTAACCCTTGTACCAATTTAGCAGACCTTTCATTTGTCGAGGTAGATCCTCTTCCTGCGCGAGGCTCGACGAGAGGACCATCCTTCACATATCCAAATACTACGTCCTTCATTGCCACATCATCAAGGCCTAATGCTACACGAAGAGTCAGACCTAAGTCTGCCGCTTGTTCTTTGGCTTTCGCTACAGTCAATCCCTGTGCTGCCGCAGCTGCTATGACATCAGGGGCTTCGTCCTCCGGACCTGCGGCTTTCACTATGAGCGGGGGGATCGACTGTTTACTTTGTTCCCCGAGCTGGGCAACTTGTTGTTTCCCCCTTTCTAATTTTTTCTGGGCCTCCTCCAAGGCTTTCTTCTCCTGCTTCTCCGCGTCCTCCTGCTTCCTCCGGAACGTGAGTGCTTGCGCACGAAGTTCACGTTCATAGTCGTCAGGGAGATTCTTCGCGGCTTGGGACGGTGTGTTCAAAAATGTCTTAGCCCACTTCTTTTGCTCATCGAGAAAATGCGGCTTGGGCTCGCCCTCTATTTTCTTCTTGCAGCTCGCCTTCCATTTCTCTAAATCAGCAGCCGCGCCCGCCTCGACTTCCTCGGCACTACATTCCCAAGACCTCTTGGGGAGAGGCTTAAGTGATGGCTCCGGTATGTTTGTGGTTGCAGGTACGTAAGGGTCCGGGTTAATAACCCAGGACTGCTTACGCTTCTTCGCCGGAGGTGGATTGGGGGCGGCGTCCGATCACCCGCCGGACGGGGACGGGGGCGGCGTCCGCTACCCGCCGGAGGTGAATTGGGGGGCGGCGTCGGCTTACCCGCCGGAGGTGTAGGTGATCCACCACCACCACCACCGCCGCCGCCACCACCACCGGAGGGGGGTGGACTTGTTTGCCTTGGCGCCTCGCCTGGAAACTTGATAAACTTCTTCTGCCACAGAATGATCTGGCGCTTGACATCTCCAAGTCTTGTCGCCCCTTCAGGTGTAGCAATGTCAATGTCCAGGTCCTCAAACCCTTGGACTATCTCCTCCACCGTGACACGAGCATAGCCATCCGGAATGGGGTTGTTGTGGTGGAGTGCTCCAGGTGGTAAAGCACTGCCGGTGGCTACCTTCATGGACATGTTCCCGATAGGATAATACAGATGACATGCTTTCATCTCCTTTATATCGTCCACGGGGTAGCGAGGAGGCTCCGGTGCAGTAACTTCGACCACCAGATGCTCCGGTGCACCAGCCGGTGAGGCCTCCGTGGAAGCCACGCTGCTTCTTCTCTGCTGGCTTCCGAGATCCATTGGATGATCTTCATGCTGCGCCCGAGCTGCATCTCTTTCGGCTACTAGTACACTCACGGTTTTCTTCATCACATCCATTTCCGTTACCAGCTTCGCCACAACATCCGCATCCCGATCCATCTTTCTCTTACGGCTTACGTAACCGTACGGGTCATCGTTCCGGGGAACCCTACTTTCCACGGAATGTCCCCGGGCATGCCTCGTACACGTCCTCCGTGTTCAGGATTCCCGAGGGCTTTTGTCAAGGCGTCGTTCTCTCTGTTGAACTTGATCCTCCCCTCTTGAGCATCCCTCATTGCCTCAATAAGCTTTTGGGTGGGTTTAATTATTTTGCCCTGATAAACACACTCCCCTGTCTCCGGGTTCAGCGATCCCCCATGCCCATACCACCAGCTTTTGGCCCTTGGGTCCCATCCCTCCGTACCTGGACGGATTCCTCGCGCCCTCAGCTCGTTCTCCATCTTCTCCCACCTAGGCTGCCAAAAGCGATACCCTCCTGGCCCCATAATATGATTGTACTCCTTCTTGGCCGCATTCTTCTTATTTTTTTCGACATTTCAAGGAACTGCTCCGATTTCTTTTGCTTCACAAATTCTGGCCAATCATGTTGCAGGTTTCTCATATTGTCCTTTGAAATCCGGAGTCTTGCCCTGCTTGACAAAGTCATGGGCTAGATTTTGCTTGTATTTCCGGAATGCGTCGGCCATCTTAGAAAGAGCGAACTGTTTGACTAGCCTGCACCTCTCCTTGTTTTCCTGAATCTTGTTACCCGCCTCATCGTATCTGCGGTATTCCGGAGGTAGAACAAAATGTTCTATAAGCTTCTTGAAGCAATCTTTTTTTGTCCTCTTATCGACAAAAGTGAAACCAAGACGTGCCTTCTTTGGCTCATTCCACTCCTGGACGGTGATCGAGACGTTCTCTCTAACAACGGCTCCGCATTGGCTGATAAACTTGGTGGCGTTCTTGCTTGGGCTCCGGCGCCTGCCGGTTGCTTCGTCGACAACCTCGATGGTGCATGTTTCATTTGGTTTCATCGTCTTGGTTGCGCCACGCTTTGACGACGACGTACTCGATTTTTTCGACGATCCGGCCGAGGGCTAAAATAAGAAAGAGAGTCGCGCGCGTTAGTACACACATATTTATTCAAATCGGTTAGTTTGTATCACCGGAGGCTCAATGTATATATATACCTCGGCGCCGGAGGTGGTTGCTACTTCCAATGCAAGATCGTCGTTTACCGACGTTTCTTCGGCATCATCTTGTCGACGGCGCCCTTCATCTTCACCGTCAAGGTTCGGATAAGAAGAGATATCATCTTCTTCTTGTCCGGTCGGCTCATATGGAATATCCCCTTTTATGATGCCGAATATATGGTCTTCAACGTCCAGATCATAGTTGTCCAGAATCGGGTCAGCTCTATCGTCCGCCATATGTAAGTCCTGAAAACATGTAGTCAAAACAAAATTAATTAGAACATGGAGTAGATGAAGGCGAGAGGGGGGACGCAGTGACCGCGTGATCGAGAGACCGGTGGCGGTGGCGAAAGGGGGGACGCAGTGACCGCGTGACCGAGAGACCGGTGTGGCGGTGACCGAGAGAGCGGTGGCGGTGCCGAGAGAGCGGATATTTTTTTTCTTAAGTTATTTTTTTTCTTAAGTTATTTTTTTTCTTAAGTTATTTTTTTCTTAAGTTATTTTGGTTAAGTTATTTTTTTCTTAAGTTATTTTTAAGTTATTTTTTTCTTAAGTTATTTTGGTTAAGTTATTTTTTTCTTAAGTTATTTTGGTTAAGTTATTTTTTTCTTAAGTTATTTTGGTTAAGTTATTTTTTTCTTAAGTTATTTTGGTTAAGTTATTTTTTTCTTAAGTTATTTTGGTTAAGTTATTTTTTTCTTAAGTTATTTTGGTTAAGTTATTTTTTTCTTAAGTTATTTTTTAAGTTATTTTTTTCTTAAGTTATTTTGGTTAAGTTATTTTTTTCTTAAGTTATTTTGGCTAAGTAATTTTTTGTTAAGTTATTTTTTTCTTAAGTTATTTTTTTCTTAAGTTATTTTGGCTAAGTAGATTTTTTCTTTAAGTTATTTTTTTCTTAAGTTATTTTGGCTAAGTAGATTTTTTCTTAAGTTATTTTTTTCTTAAGTTATTTTGGCTAAGTAGATTTTTTCTTAAGTTATTTTTTTCTTAAGTTATTTTGGCTAAGTAGATTTTTTCTTAAGTTATTTTTTTCTTAAGTTACAAATTAAAAAAAAACGGCCGAGAGATCAATCGAGGCGGCCGGCCGGCGCGCCCACGGCCATCTCCTCTCTGCCGGCGGCCGGGCGCACTTGCGCGCGGCGCGCGCGGCACGCCCCTGCTGCGGCGGCGGCGGCTGGCGGAGGCGGCGCGTTGGAGTGGCGGCTGTCGGGCACGGCGGCGCGGCGGCGGCGGCTGTCGCGCGGGCACGGCGCACGGATCGATCGAGGAAGTCGACGGGCGCGGCACGTACGGCGAGGGCGCGACGGGGGTGCGGCGACGTACGGCGGCGAGGACGACGACGCGGGTGCGGCGACGTACGGCGAGGACGGCGACGAGGGCCCGCGGATCTGCAGGCGACGACGAGGGCGCGCGGCGAAAACGAGAGGACTGGCGCGGCGAAGAAGAACTGGCGCGGCCGTTCGCGCCCGCCAGTATATATAGGACCCCCCCTTTAGTCGCGGTTGGGGTGGCCAACCGCGACTAAAGGTATTTTCGCCGGGTTTTCGGTTCCCGCGGAAAAATACCCTTTAGTCGCGGTTGGCGAGGCCAACCGCGACTAAAGGTATTTTCAAATTACTTTTCTTTTTCAAAATGTTAAAGTACATATAATATATCAATAAATTCAGAAAAATAAAACTAATTCGTTTCAAAATCTGAAAAATACAAATAATATATCAAAAAGTAAAGAAAAATAAAACTAGTTCATTTAAAAATCTTAAAAATACATATAATATATCAATAAATTCAGAAAAATAAAACTAATTCAATTCAAAATCTTAAAAATACATATAATATATCAAAAAATTCAGAAAAATAAAACTAATTCAATTAAAAATCTTAAAAATACAAATATTATATCAATAAATTCAGAAAAATAAAACTAATTCATTTAAAAATCTTAAAAATTCAAATAATATATCAAAAAATTCGAGAAAAATAAAACTAATTCATTTAAAAATCTTTCCGCCTCCCTCTTCCCACCGAGTTCTTCCGGCCGCCTCTGTCTTCTCGTTGGCCCCCTCTTCCCGCCTCTTTCTTTCCGCCGACCCCCTCTTCCCGCCTCGTCTTCCCGCCATTTCTTCCCTGTCTTCCCGCCTCTTTCTTCCCGCCACTTTCTTCCCGCCACTTTCTTCCCGCCACTTTCTTCCCGCCTCCTGTCTTCCCGCTCCCATTTTCCCCGCCATTTCTCACTACATATATGTAGCCCGGCTAGCCGACATTATCACATCTCTACAATCTCTCATCACTCTCTCATGGCTTCCACCGCACCCACTCTAACCTACCGAGCGGGTGGAGGAGCTTTGCGCCTCGAACTACCCTTGCCCACCGGGCTACCGCGTCCTGCTGCAGGCTGGAGCCTAAGCGCCGGCGGCGTGCCGGTCCCTCCGTCCCTCGGAGTGCTGCGCGCCGGGCGGCCATCATGAACCACTACTACCTCGACCTCACGCCGGAGCGGCGGATGAATCCCCGCGGCATCCCGATAACCAGCATACTTGGGACGCCTTCTTCATCAATCGGCGTGAGAGGGCGCTCGCCGGGTATGAGGAGGACGGTACGCCTCACGGAAACTTCCACGAGGCCGGCCGTCGGCTATGGTGGTGCGGCCGGACTGCGGAGCGTCATGGACTACATCACGGCCGGCGATATCCCCCGCTTGCGCTACCCTCGATTCGAGCCACGAGCGCCGCCGGCGACGGCGGCAGCGGCGGCGGCGACGACGACGCCGGCAACTTAGAAGGCGACGACTACCGGTACAACGGCGGCGGCTATGAAGACTACGAGTATGCATATTATACGCCTAGGCAGGAGTATGACTAAATCACTCCAAATTTCATGTATGCGGGAGTATGACTTAGTCACTCCAAATTTCCTGTATGGAGGAGTATGACTTAGTCACTCCAAATTTCATGTATGCAGGAGTATGACTTAGTCACTCCAAATTTCATGTATCATCGGTGCTATCTCGAGTCAATTGAATCATTCGAAAATGGACACCAAACACATCACGGGTAATATAATTCACATGATTCATTCAACAAAGTTTGGTACAATAATAAATTATTACACATCATTTCTTCCCTTGTGTCCACCTTGCTTACGATTGTGCCGTATCCATGGAGCATCCTCATCATTTAACTTAATGCTTGGGTCGGTGTTCACTTTGAAGGGCGGAATTTCAGCAAACATATTATAATCTTCGACATGTCCGTCTTGTCCTCCACTCCCACGATGTTTCTTTTCCACTGAAAGAACAATGTGGCGCTTTGGATCATCGCATGATGTACTTGATCGTTTTCTTATCTTTCCGTTTCCTCGGTTTGCTACTCATGTCCTTCACATAGAAAACCTGAGCGACATCTTTCGCTAGGACGAATGGTTCGTCAAGGTAACCAAGATTGTTGAAATCCACCATTGTCATTCCGTATTCTTTGGTCCACAGTTACCCCACCTCTGTTAGCTTGAACCATTTGCACGGAACAAAGGGACCCTAAAGGAGGGTCCATAGTCAAGTTCCCATATCTCCTCTATGTAACCATAATATGTGACCTTTTGCCCATTCTCGGTTGCTTGCATCAAAGCGGACACCACTTGTTTTGGTTGGTGCTCTTTTTATCTTGGGCGATCGTGTAAAATGTATTCCCATTTATCTCGTACCCTTGGAAAGTCGTTATAGTCGAAGATGGTGTCTTGGCCAACATGTACGGCTGATCTACAACCTTATTGTCACTCATTAAATGTTTTCTCAACCAAGCTGCCGAAAGTCTCCATGTGGGCCTTCCTAATCCAGGATTCGGGCTTCCCGGGGTTGTCAGAGCGTAAAATATTCTTGTGTTTCTCAAAGTACGGAGCCACCAAGCTGGAATTGGTCGGAGCTGTGTGGTGTGCTTCGGTCGAGAGAATGGCCGTCCATACATATCGTTGATTTCCTTCCGATCGTGCCTTTTCCACTTAGTCTCCCCTCGTGCCGCGATTGAGGAAGACCAATCGGCTTAAGGTCGGGAACAAAGTCAACACAAAACTCAATTACCTCCTCATTTCCATAGCCCTTGGCGATGCTTCCTTACGGCCTAGCACGGTTACGAACATATTTCTTTAATACTCCCATGAACCTCTCGAAGGGGAACATATTGTGTAGAAATACGGGACCGAGAATGGAAATCTCATCGACTAGGTGAACCGGGAGGTGCGTCATAATATTGAAGAAGGATGGCGGGAACACCAACTCGAAGCGACAAGACATTGGACCACATCGTTACGTAACCGTGGTAGAACTTCGGATTGATTACCTTCGAGAGATTGCATTGAGGAATGCACATAGCTTCACAATGGCTACTCGAACATTTTTCGAGCGAGGAGCCCCTCAAAGCAATCGGAAGCAATTGCGTCATAATCACGTGGCGGTCGTGAGACTTCGGGTTTTGGAACTTTTTCTCCGCCATGTTTATTATTCCCTTTATATTGGACGAGAATCTGACGGGACCTTCATGCTGCTCGGGCATTCAAAAAAGATGACCTTCTCTTCTTTGGTCGGAGCGTAGGCGGCACGACCTTGAAACCGTTCCGGATCACGGGTCATCGGGGTCTTTCAAACTTTGCTGGTCTGTCGTGCTTCCTTTGTATCATTTGACTTCCCATACACGCCCAAGAAGCTTAGGATGTTCACGCAAATATTCTTCGTAACGTGCATCACGTCGATTGCGGAGCGGACTTCTAGGACTTTCCAATATTCTAGCTCCCGAATATAGATTTCTTCTTCCACATGGCTACGTGCCCGTCGGCTCCCTTCGGAACTGATTGTACGCGAGGACCCTTTCCAAAGATGACTTTCAAATCCTTGACCATATCAAATACCTCAGCACCAGTGTGTTCCGCGAGCTTCGGCCGGTGATCAGCCTTGCCGTTGTAATGCTTGCCTTTCTTTCTTCTTGGATGACCTTTCGGAAGAAATCGACGATGCCCAAGGTACACGTTCTTCTTACAATTTGACAAATGTACACTTTGAGTCTCATGTAAGCGGTGCGTGCATGCATTGTATCCCTTATTTGACAGGTCCGAAAGGTTACTAAGAGCGAGGCCAATCGTTGATGGTTACGAAAAGCAACGCTCGTAGGTCAAATTCCTCTTCTTTGTGCTCATCCCACACACGGACACCAGGTCTGCCCCACAGCTGTAAAAGCTCATCAACTAATGGCCTTAGGTACACATCGATGTCGTTGCCGGGTTGCTTCGGACCTTGGATGAGCACCGGCATCATAATGAACTTCCGCTTCATGCACAACCAAGGAGGAAGGTTGTAGATGCATAGAGTCACGGGCCAGGTGCTATGGCTGGAGCTACTGCTCGCCAAAAGGATTCATGCCATCCGTACTTAGACCAAATCTTATGTTCCTTGCGTCGGCTGCAAAATCTTTGAACTCTCTGTCGATCTTTCTCCATTGCGTTCCATCGCGGGGTGTCTCAACTCCCCGTCCGACTTACGGTCTTCTTTGTGCCATCGCAACAACTTGGCATGCTCTTTGTTCCTGAACAGACGTTTCAACCGTGGTATTATAGGAGCATACCACATCACCTTGGCGGGAACCTTCTTCCTTGGTTTCTGGCCCTCAACATCGTCACCAGGGTCATCGCCTACGATCTTATAACGCAATGCGGTGCATACAGGGCATTCATTCAAATTCTCGTATTCACCGCGGTAGAGGATGCGGTCGTTGATGCATGCATGTATCTTCAGAACCTCTAAACCTAGAGGGCGAGACAACCTTCTTTGCTTCGTACGTGCTGGCGGGCAACTCGTTATTCTTTGGAAACATATTCTTCAACATTTTCGAGCAAGTCTTCAAATGCCGAGTCAGCTACACCTGCTCGTGCCTTCCATTTCAGCAAATCCGATGTGCAGCCCGGCTTTTTCGGACCATCATCGCATCCGAGGTACGAGCGCCTTCCTGTGATCCTCTAACATGCGATCCAAATTCTCCCTCTCTTTTTCGGTTTCGCGACGACTCCGTGCATCGGCAATGGTCCGACCAAGATCATCAACGGGATCATCACGTGCCTCTTCTTCACCTTCCCCTTCACCTTCCCCTTCACCTTCAGCATCCTCCATGAAAGTATCACCGAAATGAGCAAGATAGCTTTCATCGATGAAATCATCCCCTTCTTCATCTTCTTCCATTATAACCCCTCTTTCTCCATGCTTGGTCCAACAATTATAGCTTGGCATGAAACCAGTGCCGAAGCGAGGTGCAGCTGAACATCTCTTGAGGAAGAGTAACCCTTACGATTCTTACATTTAACACATGGACGAGATAACAAAACCCCACCGCTTGTTCGCATTAGCCACTACGAGGAAATCATTCAAACCCGTGCTTGAACTCGCCGGAGAGTCGGTTACCGTACATCCATTGTCGATTCATCTGCATTATTATAATATAAAATATATAATTAACCATCATGCATTTGTTAAACTAATTAACTAGCTACAAACAATATAAATTAAACAATGAACTACACACACATGCACATTTTATCAACGACACATCAAAGGTTCAAGTTGCTAACCGCGATCGAGGAGGAAAAAATAAATGAGAAAGCTCAAGTGTGGCTCCAACACTTCATATCATGTTTGTTTCATGCTCTTGGGGCATTTCATCAAACACCTTATGTGCATAAGAGGAACCAAAAGCAAACCTAACACCCACTTGTGAAGCTTGTGAAGAAAATGGCACCAAATGGCTAAGTGTTGGCTGCTTGGGTGGGTATATATAGGGGGCGGCTTTAGCCGCGGTTGCATGAGCCAACCGCGACTAAAGACCTTCGGAGCACCTTTAGTCGCGGTTGGCACGGCCAGCCGCGGCTACACCCCCACGTGCAGCGGCTGGCCACCGATCGCCACGGGCCCGGGCCTTTGGTCGCGGTTCGCCTCCCGAACCGCGACTAAAGGTACCATTAGTCGCGGTTCCTTTACCTTCGCGACTTATGGGGCTCACCGGAAGCCTGTTTTTCTAGTAGTGTACATCTCGTCGGCGTCATCGGCGTGGCGCTCCACGGCCCTGGCAATGGATGTCCACAGTACCGCCGCGAGCGCAACGTAGGTGGTCGGGGGCTCCAGCGACGGCTGGCTGTCGCTGTTCTTGGCTGCTTGGCTCTCGAGGATGCGTCGCTTCAGTGCCTGGATTTGGCCGGCGGAGAGCGAGGTAGGTCCTCCTGCTGCGCCGCGTCCGGTCCGGCTACGGGAGCATGTTCACCATGGGCGGACCCGGCGCGGAGGGCGGGTGAACATGCGCGCCGACGTCTGCGCTTTGGGGTGCTTGCGGGATCCTTGTCTTGTCGAACGTCGGTGGCACGATCCCCGCCGGCTGTGATCGATTTATCCCTCGACGCGGCAGACCATGCCCGTAGAAAATGCAACAACGACAGCCCGTCGGCCACCGCGTGGTGCATGGACACCCGACCACCACGGTGCCTCCGCCTTCGTCTATCGACCGTGTGACACTGGACAGCGAGCATGGGGGCGGGCAGCCTGCCCAACTCGAGCTCGGCACGAGCTGCAAGAACGCTTCGGTGTCGTGCTCGGCGTCCCGGGCGAGGCGGCGCATGTCGGCGGAGTCGCCGGAGTACTCTGCCTCGACGAACTTGGCCCGGGGCCGACAGGCGTCGGGGAAGCGATCGATGACCACATCGTCATTGGGGCAGGCCGTGAGCTTGCCGGCAAGGGGGGCGAACAAGGCGAGCGTGGCGGCGAGGGAGGTCCGCAAAGAGCTGACGAGGGACGGGAATGGTGGGAGGCTCTCGTCGTCGTAGAAGAAGATAAACTGGACCGGCGGGAGTGCGAGAATGAAGGTGTCGAATGGCGAGAGCTTGATCGCGGCGTGATCTCGTGGTCGATTGGCGGTTTCCTCCGGGCTGACATGGGTAACATCCAGAACTCGCACACCCTTAACTGCAAGCTGGGAAGCCTGCCGCTCCTTTACCTCGGCTTACCTGTCAGCGATCGCCCCCTCTCAGTTGCTGACTGGCACTTCCTCACTGAGAAGGTTGGCCATAGGGTGGAGCCTTGGCAGGGGCTGTTCCTCGCATCAGCCGGCAGACTGGAGCTCACCAACTCCTGCCTCTCTAGCCTCCCGCTGTTTGCTATGGGTCTCTATCTGCTGCATGACTCGACGCATGCGGTGATGGACAAACACCGTTCTCGCTTCTTTTGGGAGGGAGTGGGACCCAAACGGAAGTACCATATGGTGGACTGGGCCACGGTGTGCAAACCACGAGAGTTTGGAGGGTTGGGAATCCTCAACACCAAGTTCATGAACATCGCCTTGATGTTAAAATGGATCTGGAAGATCTATCAGAATGAGGAAGGCCTATGGGCAGACCTTCTTAGGGCCAAGTACCTTGGGGACCATGACCTGTTCTCCCCGGCGGTTCCCACCAAAGGATCACAATTCTGGAATGCTATCCAGAAGATCAAATGGTACTTCAAACTGGGGGCAAAACACCAGGTTAACAGTGGGCGGAGGACCTACTTCTGGTTAGACTGGTGGACGGGCTCGGGGCCCCTCCGCCATACTTTTCCTAGGCTGTTCGCTTGCTGCGACAACCACTTCGCGACTGTTCAGGGGGTTAGGTCCAGCGGGGGCTGGACCATTCGCTTCCGGCGCACCTTCGGCCTCGCGGAAAGGGTGGAATGGGACAACCTCTGCAGAATCTTTGACCTCTCGCCGGCCTCTGAGGGCGATGACACAGTTCGCTGGGCTCTTGAGCAATCTGGGGAGTACTCCACCCGCTCGATGTACTCCAAGTTGTCCCGGGGCGGGACGATCACTCACTTCAAAGAGATTTGGCGCACTAAGGTTCCGCCAAAGATCCGAGTCTTCCTCTGGCAACTCATCCGAGGGAGGCTCCCGTCAGGGGACCAACTTGTCAAGCGACGCGGGCCATCGAATGGGCGATGTGCCCTTTGTGGTGAATGGGAAACTTGCGACCATATCTTCTTCACTTGCCACCTCGCTAGATTTATGTGGGCAGGAATCAGGGACCTCCTCTCCTGCTCATGGAACCCAGCGAGGGCTGCTGACTTCGTCGCCATTGCCAACGGCTTGTCGGGTAGACTCCGTAGGATAGCTTGGTTTACTTTCGCGGCGCAATGCTTGGATGTCTGTGGAACATTCGTAACAAGCTAGCTATAGAGGGCTCTCTCATCTCCAGCCCGGCTGATGCTATCTTCAAAATGTCTATCTACATGCGGAGGCTGGAGGGTTACGAGTCGGCCGAGGGACCGACCGCTGCTGGACGCGGCGCTGGACGAGGTTAGGAGGCTACACGCGCGGACCCGGGCAGGAGGACACTGACACCGTCATCGACTACATGCTGCCGCCCCTACCTGCTCCGCGTGCTTTAGTTTCTCTGTTACTTCTTTGAGTCTATCTGGGTTTTAGACTTTGTGTACCTGTATTGTCACATCATGACTGGGAGGCATCTGTTTGCGTGGGGTGTGTTGTATCGATACTCTATGGTTGCCGTGGTGGCTTTATATATAAAGCCGGGCCAAGGGCCTTATGTTTAACGTTCATGGCGAATTGGCGACACGACAACCCAGAACGAGCAAACAAACTGCTGATCGAGGGGTTTGTAATTGTATGGTGGAGATGCAAAGTGCATCGATCGATGCTTATAATGGATGGTGTGCCTGCCGCAACCGCTGGTTCCACGGCTACTAGCTGGCACTCGCATACCCCCATCGTCGTTACCATGAACAGGATTACACGCTTGGCCAACTCCAAGATCGTGGGTAATCGGGCATAATTTTATTTGTTTGGATAGATTCCGTCGCGCAAACAAATTTTTTATGCCCTCGCGGATCGCGGACGGTATTTCTATGTTGGAGAGATTCTTCAATAGTGGACCTCGTTTTCTTTGCTTTCACTAAATCAATTGAGTTCAACTAGTATCTCTTACGACGAGTAAAGCGGTATCTTATATATTTGTGTATGACTATTTCTCAATCGACTAAGAATTAACTTCGTTCTCAGTTAAATGGTGGCATCGTATCTCAGTTGTAACTAATATTGTAACTAGTGATTAGCACGAATCACCAGGCAAATCAAATAATGTAGAACTTGATTGAGCACAAACTTAGTTCTAGCTGGAACTAGCCAATCCCTATAATGTTTATGGAAGGAAAACAAAGCCCCGACCTCTCCATCCTAGTAAAGATTTCCTAAAGGCATGCATCACGAAAATGTGAAGCAACCACTCAACAACTACATGTCGTCAGGACCTTATGCCCTGAAAACATAAACAACGACTCATCAGCTAAAACTGGGGCATCACTAGTTCACCCTACAGCGAATCAAGAGCACACGTCCGGAGTAGCAGACCCTCCGCGAGCGCCTCAAGCCCTCAATTCAGAAGCGGTCACCGCCAACAAACAGATGCTCTAGCTTTACGGTAGAACTCTGCATAGCCTATGGGAGACCTGCCGTAGACGCCACCACTGCGCCAGACCGTGCCCCCACCCCGCGCGAGTCCAACACACGGCAACCATCATCGAGACCCCCTCGTGCCACACCGCCGATATTCACCAACGCCGACGTGGTATTTTATATGATTTTCTTCTTCCAGTAAATTAAAGGAGTTGTGCACATATGGTATTATTTTCGATCAAACTCTTTAGTTTTGGGAAGGTCCTAGTAAAATAGTACCGACCGTTTAGATGAGACATGGTTGGCCGATTTGGGCTGGGTTTTCATGATCTTCAGGTTAATTTTTTTTTTTTTGAAAATTCTATTTTCAAGCTTCCAAAATACATTGGGTGTGATTGGTTGGTCGCAAAGCCTTTTCTCTCATTGGATTGGCCAAAAAAACGGGTGTTTGGTTAGCCAAGAAACTAGTAGGAAAAAAAGCTACTAGTCGCGTGTCATTTTTGGCTACTAGTCGCGGGCCCTGGATCACTGCCAATAATGTATTATTCGCATGCGCTTGTTTGGTTCGCTGCTACTGACTTTTTTTTGCAATTTTTAAAAAAAGCTGGGACCATTGCCCAGTTGTCCACATGATTTTACACAAAACACCATAAAAACTAAAAAAAAGCAATCGAGTCCATGCCGTATCCTTGTTTCGTTGACGAGAGGAGATGGCTAGTGGGAGGTCGTCGGAGCAGGCGTTGAAGGTGGCAGAGCGGGGCATTAGAGCAGGTTCTCGGCGAGGTGGAGCAGGGCGTCGGATGTGGGCGGAGGAGCAGGGCATCGGAGGTGCTCACATTCATTGGACAGGAGGCGATCACCGTCGCTCGAGAGGAGGTGGTGCTCATATTTGGGAGAATGTGGAGAAGTGGAAGAGGAGGAGAGGAGAAGGTGGAGAAGTGGAAGAGGAGGAGCGGAGAAGGTGGAGAAGTGGAAAAGGAGAAGGTGGAGAAGGTGGAGCAGTGGAAGAGGAGAAGGTGCGAAGGTGGAGAAGTGGAAGAGGAGAAGGGAAGAAGCTGAAGAAGAGGAAGAGGAGAAGGGGAAGAGGGTAAAATTTGAAATGATAGAGATGGATATTTTTGGGAATTTTTCAAATTTGAATTTTTTTGCTCCGAAATCTAAAACCTCCCAAAACTCTATTTTTTCGATTTTTCGGATTCTAAAAAATCGCTAAGCAGTAGTAAGGCCATTGAAATTGGATGTAAATTTTTTTATAGATATATTTTCATATAAATTTTTTTCATCGGAGATCGTATGCAACCAGAAAGTCGTTTTACCAGATACATGACTCCATTTGCATAATATATCAAAATTCATATTTGTTAATTTTTTAAAACAAGATGACAAAACACATGGCCATCTCTAAGGATTTTATTTTTTAAATTTTCTAAAAATTTCTTTTTCAAAACTAAAAGGCGAGATCGATCTAGGGGGGTGCAAATCCTGAAAAAGGGCAGCCTAGTACTAAGCTGATTAGTATTAGGGTGCCAAAATGAGGCATGTTACTAGTATTTTGCTCACCAGCGCCCGTCGACCCAATATATTTGAAGGGGGTGGGCAAAGGCACACTTGCCCGGTATGGATATAATAGTCGCGTGCCTCCATTGGCGCGCGATACTGGTACTTTCTGGGCCCGAGCACAATCGGGCCCGACCTAGTAGTCGTGTGCCCTTTTGTCTGCCCCGCTACCAGTACGAGCACACCAGTCGCATGGTCGGATCCAGAAATGCATGTTCGTGCTATGTAAGGTTAAGATTTAACCTAGTAAGGGATTCTGAATCTCAGGATTAAAAAAAGGAGTTATCTTAGATCTTAAATGAATAGGCGTGATGCCAACGGAATGACATGTAATGAACATTGTGACGGTTCGTACCATATGACCTTTATGTATGTTTAGGTGGCACGTCCTGCTAGAAGCCGCTATCAACTATTGATTGAGTAGTAGTACTCGTGTCATATCACTTAAGTGGTTAGAAGCCTAATTTATATAGGATCCACATTATACCAGGCTTAGTGTATTAACGGGTCTCAACTGTTGGACCTCATCAGGGATGTCTATATAAGAAAGGGTAGGGCAAGCTGATTAGGGTTGAACCATTCCACCCAGCCGCCACTCCTCTAACGCCTTAGTTGCACGTGTGGATCTACCAGTCCGGCATGTGACACTTCAATTCCGTACATGTGGATACCTTGGAGGTGTTGCATCTGTAGCACTTGGATGAGCCACATAAGGGGGCTACTCGTGGGACGAGGAGGAGGAGGAGGGCGTAGTATGACTACACTGCCTTGACATGCTTCATCGAGTTTCACAACTGCGCATCTAGTGGTAATTTCGTGATATATGATTACAACTATCTTGGTTTATGGAGCAGAAATTTTTGTTTTTGCTAGTGTAGCCTACCCATATCCCTTCAACCCATGCCCCCAATGAGGTGAATGATGTCACATGACGTCACTGTGGTTGCTCGGGTAAGGTAGAGCAACATTTTCTTCAGGAACAACCATGTCCCCGCATCATAGTGGCTCCGATCCACTAAGGCCCTGCATCGCCACCACATCTCATAAAGGTGGGAAGGGCCACGCATGAGGGATCTCCCTCGACCAACACGCTACCTGATCAGGATGGTGAAGAAGTTGAAAATGGGATTAACGGGTAAAAATCATGATATTCTTAATTTTGTTTTTTTTCTGAATTTTAACTAGAAGCCTCTGTAATAGGTCATGCTGAGGAATTTAAATTTAATTTTTGGATTTTAAATTTGTTCGGTAATCGGTCATGATTTACCAGTAACCGGTTTGGATTTTTTGTTAACCACGGTGACATAATGTTTTCGGGTCGAAACCTTGATCACTCCAAAGTTTGAAATCCAAATTCGTACGGTATCGGGTTGAGATTTTTTTGGTAATGGTCCGGGTTTTTTTGGTAACCACGGTGACATAATTTTTTTCGACCGGGAACCAAAACCTTGATCACTCCAAAATTTGGATTTAAATTCGTTCGTAATTAGTCAGGATTTTTCGGTAATCGGAAATCCCGCCCTCCGTGGAAAACTTTTCGTGCACGGGAACTAAAATCTCAGGGCTCCTTTGATTCGTAGGATTTATATAGGAATTGTATACTACGGATTCTATAGAAATTTTAATACGTAAGTTGTTTGATTCATATGAAAATATCCTATAGGAATCTTGTAGTGTAAATCCCGTGGAGAAAAAATATCAGGTCTTACCTCATTAAAAATTTCTTTGCTACTATTAAATAGAACTCGTTTTTTCTATAGAATTCAACTAGCCATGAAATTCTAATCATATGTCTTTCCTATTTTTATGATTTTTTTATCCTACTCACTCGCATGGAAATATGGTATTGCTGAAAGATGCAAGCCTAATGTCATGGCAGGGCGCTAGGGCGAAAGAGGAACGTCGGCCATTGCACTGCAGTGGAGCGCTCGCGGAATTGGGTCGCCCACGCCATGTCCTATGGAAGTCCGGGTTGGGCCAAAAACAAGGAGCGCCCACGCCAAAACTGAGGGCACTCAGGGCACGTCGACTGAATCTGCACACACACAGATGTTCCTAGGTTAGGTAAATACCCCATGATCCGGATGCTACCTACGCACGCTCCATGCCAACCCCGATGTCAGTCCATCTCCTCTTATCCTGTGGAGCACCAAGCGCCTACCCAAATAGTCAGGCGAGGCACGTACGCCGGATTTTATATGACCAACGAGGTGGCACCACCTGCGATCTGCCGCACCGCCCGCCGGTCTGCCACTCCGTCACAGCTAAAACCACGGTCTGGCTTCCCACCGTATCGTCTTCTTCCTCTGCGCACGCTGGGTTGAGCGGTTTCATGGAACCTATAAAATCTGGAGCACCTTGCTCTGCCCCCAACTCATCTCACTCACACTCTCAGCTATAGCTCTGTACACTTCAGCGACTTCACTGCAGCTAAGCTAACTAGTGCGCTTCCTTCAGACATCCTACGGTACCCACTAATCTCCCTCGCGACCATGTCTACGGTGACCCGCGCCTACCTCGACCAGAGGCTCGCCGTCGCAAAGCGCTGCTCCAGAGGTAACCAGCCATGGCCGGTTCCTCAGGCCAGCAAAGCTCTTACCATTCTGTTCTGCACTGCTGAAACTTTGAGTGTGACTAACATGTCTGTTGATTTGAAACCGCAGAGGCCGCCATGGCAGGAGCAAAGGCCGCGGCCGTCGCCACCGTCGCAGCCGCAATCCCCACCGTAAGTACTACAACCACATAAATACCACCCTTTTTCACCCTGCGCTACGAAACTCCATTATTTGGAAACAATGCACGATCTCATCCTGTTCTTCCTGTCTCCCTCAGCTGGCGAGCGTGAGGATGCTGCCGTGGGCGAAGGCGCACCTGAACCCCGCCGGCCAGGCCCTCATCATCTCCACCGTCGCCGGGATGGCATACTTCATCGTCGCCGACAAGACCATCCTGTCCATGGCCAGGAAGCACTCGTTTGAGGACGCGCCGGACCATCTCAAGAACACCTCCTTCCAGTAATTAGGCTCTAGATCGATAAGTGTGCAATAAACTGTGTGTAGTGTACGCACGTGTCTGCTGAAAGCTACTATAATGTTCAGCAGCAGAGGTGAGGCGATGCAGTGCAGATAGTAGTGTACTGTGCCTCTCTTCGCGAGGAAAGCAGTTATCTGATGATATAATCATGTACCTTCGGAGCCAGAAATCTTTTTTTCCGAATAGGTCCGCAACTAAATTACTCCTATTTGTACAACACTGAAGGTTGTCGTGTCATCATTCTTCTTACTTTGAAAACAACATATTAATGTTTCAAAAATCTCAAGCCAAAAAAGTATTTTGGGACACACAAAAATAAGAAAATCTGACAGATTTATAGGTTTGAAATTTTAAACTATTCACCGGTTCAGATACACACTTTTGTCATTTTTCACAGCCTAAAATATAAGGTTTTTCGAGTTGAGATTTTGCATATTGAGAGAATACATCATTGCCTACATCTATCATTTTTTTCCAAGTTTTTAAAACTTTAAAATGTCATTTTAATTTTTATTAGAAAACAAACTACATTTAACTGGGGCTACGAAATGCCGCATCCATGGGAAGAACCGTGCAGCCTTCCACTAGTAGCAACTTAGTAAATGTTCTCCCCAAAAATGGCAATGAACCTTTTTTAGGATGGAAATAAAATTTTGTAAAGACTTATCTAACAAACGAGTGATCAATGAAATAAAAATCATATAACCAACCTCCCACTCCAATATTGCTGATGGCAAAGATGATGCAGAAGAGTTCTCTCTAGCTAGTGCCATAAGGTGGCAACAACAAAGAGAAATAACTGTGAAACCGCACTTTTTTGTTGTGTTTCTATATGTCTTCTGTGACATCTGAAACATGATGAAACTTAATAATACTTGGCAGCACGAATTATAAAGCCATGATAACCGTGAGTCCACCTCCCGTGCACAAGACAATCGCGCCCCTTCCCTTTTTTTTCGCGGGCACGCGAACGGCGTGCCAAATCTTTATAGAAGGTAGCAAACAAGATACAAGAGACCGACGGCAGATGCGTACATCTATCCGTGGCCAACCCACACACACCACCTAGCCTAGCATTATAACATGTTCAAAACCTGGTAAGAACCACAAACAAGGGAAGCTATATTAGATAAACAGAAAATAATAAAACATAGCTTGTAAATTCACCAGTTTATCGATGACATCTCAAAAACACCTAGCGGATACGTGCTACGGTGAGTTTCTTAGCGTTCAGTCAAAGATTTGACTCCTCTCATTGACCAGTAAAATTTTGGGCTGGTGCACATCGGCACATGCTCTGCTTCGTTCTCTTTTTTCTTACAGAGAACAGACGCTGCTAGCTAGTAGTAGATGCTCAGTAGTAGTTTCACGATCAAGGGCTGCACCAGCATATGTGGTAGGGTGAGTTCGTAGCGTTTAGTCAAAGTTTCCGCTCAGCAACATTTGACTCCTGTCATTAACCAGTCAAATTTTATTAACCAGTCAGATTTTAGGTAGGCGCACATGCTCTGCTTCGTTTTGTTATTTTACAGAGAACAGATGCTAGTCAGTGTGATGAACTTTTCCTGCCTAATTGTAGATCTCTAGGTCCTTCTTTGAAAAGCTTTCTGTAAAGATTAGGATCTCCAACAACATCCAAATCCTGCGGCTCCCTACCACAGTTTTGGATCACTTATCGCTCCCAGAAAGCGTGCCAGAGCCCGCCCACCAACTCATTCCTGGACTCAAAGCGAATGACCCACGGTTTACACTCAAAACCGTGCGTGGCCGCCACCTTTTTGGTCACTATAAATACACGGCTTGCTAGCTCCTCGTCAGCCAACAAGACAAGCCCACTCACCTCACTCGCTTAGCCAGTGCCCAGTACCCATTTTCTCCATCAAACATCAGTAGATCTCACGAAGGAAGATGTCATCGACGACGGTCACCCGTGCCTACCTCGACCACAAGCTCGCCCTCGCCAAACGCTGCTCCAGGGGTAACGACCGGCTTCTTCAGAGTTCAGTGCAGTATTAACAACTGTCGTACCGATCATCGAGCTTATACTTCCGATGCCTTTTTTTATGTTTTCTTCAGAGGCAACGCTCGCCGGAGCAAAGGCAGCCGCAGTCGCCACGGTCGCATCTGCAGTCCCGACGGTGAGCATCTCTATAGTCTATTCGTGCATGTCAGCATCTCTGCTGCACTCACGAGCGCTAGTGCTGATTGAGATTTATCTGTACTAATTAACTGTCAATGGGGTTCAGTTAGCGAGCGTGAGGATGCTGCCCTGGGCCAAGGCGAACCTGAACCCCACCGGGCAGGCCCTCATCGTCTGCACCGTCGCCGGGATGGCCTACTTCGTCGCCGCCGACAAGAAGATCCTGGCGCTGGCGAGGAGGCACTCGTACGAGCAGGCCCCCGACCACCTGAAGGACACCTCCTTCCCTGGCGCTGCTGCTCGTCGCCGTCCAGCATTCTTCAGGCCATGAGCTAGCTAGTGTTGCGGCTACTGCACGCACCGCCGTCAATGTCCAATAACTACTGCTGATGCATATTTACTTCATGATACTAGTATGCTGTATTAGTACAGTCTTAGAGAGAGCGGTGCCTTGTGCCTAATGCTGTAATCCATTGTACTTATTGTACTGGTCTAGCGGCCTTCCAATTAATAACAAGTACTCCTGGTTTACTAGATTCACTCCTAGTACATCCTTTTTAGCTCGTCACTAGTTCTTGCAACTACGGCAAGACTACACACTAGCATAGGTATTTGTTACTTCCCTAAAAATACTAGTCAACGATTTGATAATCATTTTTTTCGAAAAAAGTTTCACCGAACTATTAATAATCATTGTTAGCAGCAATCCCAAAAGCATTAAAAATTACAAATATGTTATTAGATCACCTAGCGACGACTACAAGCACTAGAACGAGCCGAAGGTGCACCTCCATCACCAAAGTCAGGAAAAGATCATTGTAGTTGACAGACAGGAATCATCGTGCTAAGGTCGCAAAAGACTTACAACACTGATACTTTCGGTGGAAGAAAACTTGGACTTGTTATTGTTGATGACTACTCAAGATATACCTGGGTATTTCTTCTAAAGTCCAAAGATGAGACCCACGTGAAATTCATTAAGTGGGCCAAACAAGAAATCAAGGCAATAAGAATGGATAATGGGTCCGAATTCAAGAACTACATCACGCAAGATTTGTTTGAAGACGAGAGAATAAAGCACCAATTCTCTGCACCATATACCCCTCAAATGAATGGTGTTGTGGATAGAAAGAACCGGATAATTATTGAAATTACAAGAACCATGTTGCATGAATTCAAGTCACCCCATAACTTTTGGGGTGAAGCCATTACCACAGCGGTTCATGCATCAAACTGGCTCCTTCTTCTACAAATCTACAACAAGACCCCCTATATGAACTTCTCACATGTAACAAAGCCGAACATCTCATATTTTCCGCGTCTTTGGATGCAAATGCTTCGTCAAGAATAATAAGAAAGACTCGGTAAATTCGAATCTAGAACTTTTGATGGTATTTTTGTTGGTTATGCAGACGAATCTCACGCCTATTGATACTACAACAAGTCCACTGGACGTATTGAAGTATCTTGTGACGTGAAATTCGATGAAAATTATGGCTCTCAAGAGGAGAAAGTTTTTCCAAGTAATATAGGTGATGAAGAATATTCTCAAGTCATAAGGACCATGTGCATCGGGCACATTTTACCTTGTGAGGCCCATCAACACGAAGGTCAAAACAATAATAAAGAAAGATCGAAGCTCAACTCAAGTGGAGCCTAGCTCAACTCAAGATGATCCCATCACTCCACCTCACGAGCAACTCACTACTCAAGAGGAGACACATACACAAGAAGAAGAATCAAATCCTCAAACCAATGAGCATGATCAAGATAGAGAACAAAATGATAGTACCATTCAAGATCAAGCTCAAGAAGAAGAGCAAAATGATTCTATCACTCAGGATCAAGCTCAAGAAGTTTTGAACCCTTGAAGGTACATGAAGCCTTGCCATATCCGGATTGGGTGATAGCCTTGCAAGAAGAGCTAGAGTGCTTCACCTGCAACAAGGTTTGGTCTCTAGTGGAGAAACCAAGAAATCATAGGATCAATATCATAGGAACCAAGTCTTCAAGAACAAACAAGATGAAAATGGACTTGTCATTCAAAATAAAGCAAGGTTAGTGTAGCAAGAGTTTAACCAAATAGAAGGTATGGATTATGAGGACACCTTTGCGCTCGTCGCTCGACTCGAAGCTATTCGTCTCTTACTTTCGTATGCTTCCTTTTATAATTTTAAATTAGGATGTTGATGATGTTGGGACTCCAAGTGTAGAGTGTTCTATCAGTAAAGTATTTTCCCCACAAGGGTGACTCGAGGGTTTATATCGAATTCTCAGGGACTGGACAAAGAGTATTCTCTTCTCTCTTTTATAGCAATCCTGCAAGTAAAATAAAAGCCTTGTGTCCCCAACTCCACCGTGTGGTTGTCAATCACAAGGTTTTGTGTAAGTAAATAAACACAAGTAAAAATAAAGCGAGGAAAACTAGATGAAATAAAGTAATTAAGTAAAAAATTATAAAGGGGTTGATTGTTTTTGGTGTTTTGGATGCAAATAAGAAAAGTAAATGTTTTTATATTTTCGGATAAAAATAGTGTTGCAAGTAGAAAACAAGATAAAAGCAATATAAAGGTGTTTCTTATGATAAAAAATGGATCGGGGTTCATGGGTTCACTTGACTGTTTTCTCTTTTAAGTTGTAGTGGACAAATATTAATTCATCAATGAGATATGAGGATGCAGAAAAATAATATGAGTAAGATACGCATTCATATGGGGATCACCTTCTAACACAGAGATGATGCAACACATCTATCTTATACTCCATAAGAAATGGAAAACTCCATGCAATCTTGAATCAAGAATCAACAGAGTATAGCTTTAAGTACTTTGACATGATGTTTGAATATCAAATATGCTACCTTGACTAAACAAGATTATCACTTTTGTCACGTGACGAACATAGCACATGCATTCACTTTATCCCTAGTGAGGTAGCAAATGAAAAGGCAAAGCCATAATAGACCATAAATTTGTTGTCACTATTCAATCACTAAAACCATGCTACTCCATCTAATACACACATCACCCCACACACACGCTCTTGCATAGATGTTGGATCAGAACAAATACTTAAGAACTGGGTACATAATATGCATCTATCAATACATCTTACATATAATACGATCAGATCTCATAGCACAATATCATAGAATAAGGATCCACCACATAAGTATTACATATATGACCATAATCATGTGAGGCGGCTCATATGGCACTAAGAACTATGAAGAACATGAGAGAAATAGATCAAGCTACTGCCACAGACCCGTAGTCGAGAGGTGGACTACTCTCCCTTGATCATGGTGATGATGATGAAGACGTTGGAGAAGGTGGAGATCCCTCCGGTGGTGATCTCGGCGGAGTTTCCCCCTCCAATCTTCTCTACTGCATCATCTGTTTCGTGTTTTTGTCTTTCTGCGGTGCTCTCCTCCCGAGAACTCTTCGGGGCCATATATATAGTGATTTTTAGGTCAAAATACGTCGGTGGGCGAAAAGATCACGCGATTTGGACGATCGACGAGCGAAATAGGGCAGGTGGCGCGCCATACATGTTCTGGAGAATTATAAACCAAATAAAGGGAATCATTGTTAAATCCCCATAAATCAATATAAAACATGGTATTATCATCATATATGTTGCAAATATGTGGAAATTAAATATGATAAAGGACAAATTTAATGTATTCATTTTACATGCATAAGATGTGAAAAGTGTCTTTCTCAATGGCCCCTTGAAAGAGGAGGCATATGTTGCCCAACCCCTAGGTTTCGAAGACCCCGTTTACTAAAACCGTGTGTATCGTGCTTGGTATTAGTACCGTTGGGATTTTCTTCTCATGGGTGGATTCCAAATGGAGAAGGTCGATTCAACCCTTTTCACCAAGCGGGTTAAAGGGGGTGGTTCATTGATATGTCAAATATATGTGGATGATATTATTTTGGTGGTGCTAACAAAAGTCCATATTACCATATTCAATTCGTATTACAATTCCCCTTTGAGGGATTATCCATTCTCGTTTTTGTTCAAATTTTCCTTTAGTTATCCGAGCCTAAAACAGAATGGTTGTACCATGGTGGATTAGCTTTTACACCAAAGCACAGAAAATTAAAGTGGAATACACTGTTCACTAAGATAAAATGGAAAGCATGAACTCTGATAAAAAAGAAACTGCATTGAATATTAGCAGTACATGAAACTGCATTAGACCGGATTCAGAAATCATGTTTCCCTCAAACTTCATGATAATTCCTTGTCACTGAACAGGCTTGAAGTGGTGGTATTACAAAACTTTTTTTTTTCAAGCGATCTAACGAGGAATCGAATTTCATTACCGGAATAATAACGAAACAAGGACCAGACGGTCAGGTATCATCTAGTCGTGATAAAATGAAAAATAAGACGCCGCCAACTGCTAGCGTTTTCTGGAGGAATAAGTAAACTAAGTTTATATTACAGACCAGCACAAGGAAGCCACCAAAAAAATATCTGCATCAGAGGCAGCAAGCAACGACAAACAAAATCTAGGCAACGGTTCATCATCCATGCGCAGGGGATTTGACTTCAGCGATCTTGTCATCGTCAACATCCATATCGTCCAACAAGAGAGGGGGGTTTGAAGCAGAGTTACTTACGCCCATGGCATTGGCATTGAGGCAAGGCTCAGAAGATTGTCTGCTCCAGCACGAATATCCTCAACGTCCGTGGCACCATGAAAACATGCCCAATATTTCATAAAAAACGATAGAGTAGCTAATTAGCTCCACATGGGAATGAATTAACTTGTCCTCAAAGCAAGCTCTGTTGCGCAATTTCCAAATTTCCCAACATATCGTGGCAAGCCCAGTAATTTGGGTGTTGCGACTGGCAGGAACAAACTGGGGAAACCACTAGAAAAATTGGGAAAACAATTCCTGGGCGCGTGGGAGCTCCAATGGCCTTCCCTATAGATCTCTTTATTATAGGCTTTCTAAAAGTTAATTTTCAACACCACCCCTTGTTGTTTTCTGACTCTACTCTCTTTCAAAATCTCTTGCAGCAACATGACTCCCTTTGTGATATATCTTCTTTTAGCAAAAGCAGTCTGACAGGGATGCGACAATTTGGTCATAACAATGCTTTTGTGACAATCTTGAAAAGACCTGGAGTCGACAGGTGGGCCTAAACTTCTGAATTGTATTAGAATCATCAGTTTTTGGCACGAGAGTAATAATCCCATAGTTGATTCTGTCTAGCTGAATTTTGTGCGCAAACAAATCATCAAAAATGGACATCACATCATTTATGGTAATATCCCAACAAACGTGATAGAATTCAATGGAAATCCCATCAGGGCCAACAACTTTGTCTTTTTCGTCTGATCTACGACACATCTAATCTCCTGGAGTGAATCTTCTATCCATATCATCTATGTCAACCTCATTTAGTTTTTCCTCCTCCCTCCATATATCATTGTTTAATCTGATACCAGTATCAGTAACCGGTATTAGAAAATTGATACGTCTCAAACGTATCTATAATTTTTTTATGCTTCATGCTTGTTTTACATCAATTCATATATGTTTTGCTCATACTTCGTTACACTTTTACACATTTTCCGGCACTAACCTATTAACAAGATGCCCCAGTGCCAGTTTCCTGTTTTCTACTGTTTTTTGTATTTCAGAAAAGTTGTATATGAAATATTCTCGGAATTGGATGAAACAAAAGTCGAAGTCAATATTTTACCGTAACGAAGACAGAGTCTAGAGGGGAGTCGAAAGCGGGCAGCAGGGCGGCCACATCTGCCCTAGGCGCGGCCTGGCCCTGGCCCGCGCCTAGGGGTGGTGTGGGCCACCCTGGCCTCCACTGACATCGCCCCTCCACCTATTTATTCACGATCTCGGGAAACCCTGAATACCCGAGCCTCCATCCACGAAAAGTTCCGTCGCGGCCGCCATTGCAGAACCCATCTCGGAGGGTTCTGAAGCGCTTCCCGGCACCATGCCGGAGGGGGAAATCATCGTCGGAGGCATCTACATCGCCATGCCCGCCTCCGAAGTGATGCGTGAGTAGTTCATCCCTGGACTATGGGTCCATAGAAGTAGCTAGATGGTTGTATTCTCCAATTTGTGCCTCATGTTTAGATCTTGTGAGCTGCCCTACATGATCAAGATCATCTTTATGTAATGCTACATGTTCTGTTTGCTGGGATCCGATGAATATTGTATACTATGTTGAGGTTGATTATATATTCATGTCATATGTTATTTGTGATCTTGCATGCTCTCCGTTGCTAGTAGATACTCTGGCCAAGTAGATGCTTGTGACTCCAAGAGGGGGTATATATGATCGAGCATAAATACCCCCTCTTGGATTGATACTATTATGTCTATGCTTGTGACATAACAAGCATAGACATAAATACCCCCTCTTGGAGTCACATGCATCTACTTAGCCAGAGTATTCACTAGCAACGGAGAGCATGCAAGATCACAAATAACATATGACATGAATATATAACGACCTCAATATAGTATACAATATTCATCGGATCCCAGCAAACACAGCATGTAGGATTACATAAGGATGATCTTGATCATGTAGGGCAGCTCACAAGATCTATACATGAAGCACAAATTGGAGAAGATAACCATCTAGCTACTGCTATGGACCCATAGTCCAGAGAAGAACTACTCACGCATCACTTCGGAGGCGGGCATGGCGATGTAGATGCCTCCGGTGATGATTCCTCCCTCCGGTAGGGTGCCGGGAAGAGCTTCAGAACCCCCGGGATGGGTTCTGCGATGGCGGCCACGACGGGACTTTTCGTGGATGGAGGCTCGGGTATCTAGGGTTTTCCCTAGAAGATGTATAAATAGGCGGAGGATTTAGGTCGGTGGGGTGCCTGGGGAGCCCACACCTCCCCTTGGTGCGGGCCCAGGCCAGGCCGCGCCAAGGGCAGGTCTACCTGCCCTGTGGCGCCTCTTCGACCCTCCTCTGGACTTCGTCTTCGTTTGGTAAAATATTGACTTCAGCTTTTGTTTCGTCCAATTCCGAGAATATTTCTTGTACAACTTCTCTGAAATACAAAAACAGCAGAAAACAGGGAACTGGCATTGTTGCATCTTGTTAATAGGTTAGTGCCGGAAATCATATAAAAGTGCAATGAAGTGTAAGCAAAACATATATGAATTGGTGTAAAACAAGCATTGATCATCAAAAATTATAGATACATTTGAGACGTATCAATGCACGATAGTAGGTTCATGTCTCTAGTTTTCTGGAAGAGTGACAATAACATCTAAGATTGTAGATGTGTTGTTGCTACTAGGGAGAAAAAAACAATGTTTTATCCGAGGGTAATTCTGTTATTTACTTTACACACATTGCTTAATGCGATAATCTGTTGCTTGCAACTTAATACTGAAAGGGGTTCGGACGATAACCGGTAGGTGGATTATTAGCCATAGACGCAGTTGGATTACGATCTATGTATTATATTGTAATTCCCAAACGAATCTCATAGTAATCATCTTGTCATGTATGGTCGATATTCAGCCAATTGCCCAGCTGTAATTTGTTCACCCATCATGCTATTTATCTTTATGGAGAGACACCTCTAGTGAACTGTGGACCCCGGTCCTTTCCTTTACACTGATAAATTCAACCACTGCAATCCTGCTATGTTTACTTACTGCAAAGCTCTGTTCTCTTTAATTACTGCAACCATCTCTTTCCACTCGATACGTCTAATCCTTTGTGTTTAGCAAATCGGTGAGATTGACAACCTCATTGTAAGTTGGGGCAAAGTATTGTGGTTGTGTTGTGTGCAGGCTCCACGTTGTTGCTAACGCCGGTAGTGCGCCCTGCCACTAGTCAGCTAGCAACACCTTCAGAAGTCACGCATTTCTCCTACTGGTCGATTAAACCTTGGTTTCTTACTAAGGGAAAACTTGCTGCTGTGCTCATCACACCTTCCTCTTGGGGTTTTCCAACCGCTTCCACAACAACCGCCACCAAGATTGTCTGACACCATCACCGGAGCACCATCAAAAAACATATGTGCATTGTTTCTTGTGACTACATATGGTCCAGAAATCTTTACAATGTGAGAAGACCATTACAAAAAAGAAAGTCATAGAGGATCCTAACTGAGAAGCAATATGTTGCTAAATCACGGAGCTTTATTTCAGCGTGAAATAACAGAACCAAAGAAATTAACATACCGATAAAGAATACTTAGTAAAACAATGTCATCATCACTGATAGTTTGAGCCAAATAGCACATACGGAAGATCTCGTTTGTCTGACCTCCATTGGGTGCCAACCCGCAAGACGTGCCACAGATGCGTGTGCAACCTCCTTGCACCATCGGTGGTGCCTCACCCTCATCGAGCACGCATGGATTCGTCCGATGCATCACCCCACTATGATGCCTCTACTTGTGTGGCGGTGATTGGCAGGTAGGTACCGTGTGGTGCGGCTATGGTCAGAGAGGAGCCGCTGGAAGTAGCTGTATCGAGCGGAGCTCTATCTCTAGACGCGGCTAAGATGGTCGGTTTAGGCGGCGTCAACCTCCGTCAATGAGAGAGGATGGAGTGAGGTCAAGGGCTCTACCATATCGTGACTCCTTAGTAGCCCATGCTGAAGCGAAATGGGAGTACGACGAGGACGACGAAAGGCTTTGACGTATCGCTACCCGGGGAGAATAGGGGAGCAGTTTAATCTTTTTTTAAGCCAACTAGTTTAGTCTTTTTAAATAGTAGAGATAGAGAAAATACATAATAGTCTAGTATGCAGGGTAGGCCCAGGCATGGAGTTTTCTGGCCCAAAATATACTGGGTCTGGATGGAATCATGGAAGGGCGACTCTGGTGTTATTAGCCATTAGTGGGCCAGAGTCGAGCAGTGTCCAGCCCGGCTAATCCATCTGGCCGCTCAGAAAAAAAAA
Organism: Lolium rigidum; assembly: GCF_022539505.1. Taxonomy (NCBI): domain Eukaryota; kingdom Viridiplantae; phylum Streptophyta; class Magnoliopsida; order Poales; family Poaceae; genus Lolium; species Lolium rigidum. The sequence goes on from NC_061508.1 coordinate 21,971,466, forward strand.
AGGGACAAAGCCATCTCGTGCTCTAGAGTGTAGACCACGGCGCATGGCGGTCGGCGGCAGCTCAGCGCGCACGCTTCTGGCGGTGGCTCCGGCCATAGGCTGCGGTCTGCGGGGGCGGCGAGGACGACAAGGGAGAATTAGCGTCGATGGGTAGCAGGTGGAGCACGCGTGACGTGGTGATGCCGTTGGAGATCGTCTCCATCGGCCCAATCGGCGGCGACCGGATCTGATCACCCCGCCGTCATTGGCTGGTCCGCATCGCGCCGAGGGGAAAGAAGAAGGGCATGCTGATGAGCCAAGATTTGCCCGCTTCCGAGCCTTCGCGCTCGCGGGCCAAGCAAGCTTCAGGCAAATTTGATTAAGGTACCCAAACAAACCAGCGCCTCCTTCACTATTGTGCTATTATTACCCTTTTCCGATACTTCAACAGGAAGATAGAGATAAAGGGTGCTGCACTTTTTTTGCGGGGAGATTCTTGGCTTCGTGATGCTTTCCAAGTGATAAGAGATGAGGGGATCTTTTTGAATGGACTAAATTAACTAGGTCGGACTGAGAAAAGGGAATAAAGTTTCAGGCGTCAATAGTGCATTACATATTTCGAACCTGGAGAACCTAGATAAACGTCATTGTCATTTCAAGATGATGAATCATATTTGAAGGCTCTCTAGAATGGCCATAGCGCGTGCTTTGCGTGGGAGCTCCCTCTTAGGGAGCAGGGGAATAATAGCCTTCTGGGACGCGGGGGAACAATCTTTGCAAATCGTAATTGAATTAGAATCATAACCTGGAATCATTTACCTTTTTGAGAAAGCAGTGTACGGTTTAGCTGCAGTCTGGACTGAACTTCACCTTCACCAGATCAGTATCCATTCATAGCCAAAGGTTTATTAGATTAGATCTTCACCAGTTGGTCTTTGATTTGCTTTGCCGACGACATCCCATGGATCGTGACCCAACATGATCTAGTGGAAACAGTCTTTCCCTTCGCACTTCTGTGTGGAATTGATTCCTCTGCTGGTCAGCAACGCCAGAAGCATCAAACGTAAACCTTGCTCTTGCTCTACCATTTGTAGGCGCTGAAGTGCTCACGTCCTAAAACCAAAAGTTGTATGATAAATGCTAAGTGAGTTTCTCTTTGTTACAAGGGGAACACCCTGTTTATATGTCTACACTTGGTTGGTGCGAGCGGGGGAAAAGATAGGCTACCCCATATTTTTCATGGTGGTCGATCTAGAAAGTTAATTGACTGCAAGTTCATGTAACTGTAAGCGGGTAACTCTAGTGCAACAGATCAGTTCCCGTATATGTTGCAGGAGTAATTTCTACAAAATTAGCTACTCCCTCCGCCCCGAAACGGAAGTCACAGATTTGTCTAAATACATCCGAATTTAGTCAAATCTGTGACGTCCTTTAAGGTCCAGAGGGAGTATATTGGATTGCATCAAAGTATGTTTATTCTCGATTTTAAAAACACAGATGAACTTATAAGGTAGTCAACTATATCTGTCAACTTTTCAATAAATACAATGTGCCTTGGTGCACAGCCATACTTCTTTTTTATCTCATAACCAAGTTTCCTGTATGACCCTACTTGGTCTCTGATCATCAAGTTTTCCGGATGAAAACAGAGGGAAAAGAATGTAAATACAACTTAGGGCAGTCCCGGCAGATGCTTTTCATGCAAACAGAACAGTACGGGTAGCTGACTAGAAGTGAACTTGGAACCTCTTGCATTATTGCGGAAAGGTGTGATTTGGGGGAATATATGTAGATCGCAATAGGTTTCGTGAATGCCTATAGATCATGCACGTATGTGGAGAATTGATTCTCAAGAGGCTAACTATATTTAACCCCAATAATACAATCTTCCTCTGGCATATAGTGCATATAGTGCGAACATTTAGCCAACTTTAGTACTATCTTTGGGAGGTTGCTCTGCATCTAGAATGGACAAGGCATGTAAACCGTCATTGAATTACTAATTGGGAATTGTTAACTGAAGACAAGTAGCTCTTCATATATGTCTTGTTCACTGTTTGCCTTTGAAGTAGTCCTGATCTACTAATAGCTTCATTGAACAGTTGGTGTTATGACCAAAAATCTTGTAGAGCTTTTCCTTCAAAGTTACATATGTATATTTTGGCACCTCTATTGATTTTTTTTCCTACCATTGTGCACCACAGAACAGAGAGTGACAAAATCCAGTATGCTATACTCTTTTTATTTAGCGAGACAATATATTATAAAAAGCTGCATTCTTCATCAGGGCTGACCATATAGGAAGTGGATAGTTGGTCAAAGCACATATATTGTTTTTCAGACATAGCATTGTGATTTACATACAACACTTACAAGCTTTTCATTGAGCTCATTTCAGTTGAGCCGTTTATTTATCTTACCATTTTGTATGAGCCGGAACTATATTTACATTGATTGTGGAGTTTGTTATACCTAATATGCTTTCTTGAAGCTCCTTCTTTTCTATCCTTAGAATTCCTCAAGTCATCTGGCACTTTTTTCTAAACTGGAACACTAGGATTTCTATTAGCCACATGAAGTGTGCATTATTGCTAGATCTGCACCTCCCCAGGTACATATTTGTGGGAAGGATAAAAGTCTAAAAGAATATATTCTTTGATAAATATTCTTAGTTCCTCGCATCTATGTCTTATGAAAATTATCAGTGCTAATTAGCTATTCTCCATGAATAACTTAAATAAAATATTCCTAAAACAATGGCTTCTTAGGAGAAAAAGAAAGAGAAAAGATGGCCAAGAATATATAACAGAAAACAACTTCTTATTCATGAAGAGAACCTCAGTGTCGAGCTATTTTTTAGTTTAACTAATTAACTGTGTTCTTAACAAGACTAATTAACTATTGAAACAACTTACATAGCTGCATGAAAGGCCGGTTTAGAATATACTTGCATGTATTCTCCAACTAATAAGATTGTATTATTTTAACTGGTTTAGCATATATTTGCAGGTACCGCATACACCTTTTGGTCACTTGCTGCCTGCGTGCACAGTTAGTGCTGTACTATGTTGTAGCCCTAACTTCAGATTTGTATCATCATTATGTAAATATTGAAATATCCATGCTAATAAAGAATTTATTTGTGTGCATTATCTTCCTTCTGTTAATTGTTTATATGTTTCCGACTAAAAAATACTTGACTGAATTGTATAGATATGATAATTATGCTACTGATTTTCAGTGTAGTTACTTATACCAGTTATTACGTTTGAGTTTTCAAGTACCAGTTAATACATATTCAGTAGTAATATTCCACGGTGTAGATTCATTATGTAACACTGAAATTCTCCAATCGCTGGCATCACTTTCTTGTTGCATTTTTGCTCTTTCTTATTTGCTCCTCTTCCCCATCTCTTTAATTCCACTGACCGCCTTGCTCAATTTTGATAGCTCAGTTAGAAAGGCTAAGATCGAAGCATCTCCGTGCCTCTATGGCCCACCCTGGATCCTCAATTATTGAGGCGTCTTCACTATAAAAAGGCAACCATCCACAAGAAGTAAGAACACAGCAAGCAAGCAAGCACACAACAAGCAAGCACACAACAAGGACAAGACAACAACTGAAAACCCTAGTACTAAACGAAAAGTTTTCACAGGGTATGTGTCCCTTCCTGTTCCTCTCTTGTTCTGTTCTGACGACCTAGTACCTCTTGTTCTTGTGGTCCATCTATCACACTGGGACCATTTAATTGCTTATGTAATCTTCTTGAGAAAGGAGAGAGGTCATATAGTCTTATTGTGGCCATTAATCTGTTATTAATTGAATTTTTCTTTGCAAGGATAAGTTTTGTACGTTTGATCCTAGATAAATAGCTTTGTTTAATTCCTTCATAGATGAAATTACCTAGCTTTGTTGTTTCTTGTCTGGCTAATGATTATGCTCTCTCATGCACATCTTCTTTTCTCCCAAGTGGGACACTATCTAAAAGTGTTTTCTAATGATCAACATGTGCGGTTGATCGATATAGAACACCGACTTAGCTAGTTTAGTTGAGGCAAACTTTGATTTATTTCTCTGTCCATATCCTGTCTATCCTATATAATATTCATTCTTTCTAGTTTCTGAACGCATCTTTCTCCTAGCTAGCTACCTAGACCATAATCTCATTGGCCCAGGACATATTTCCATATATATAATTATGGCAGCATGATGTTTCTTTAAGACATCTATGCTCATACTACACATGTAGCAATGCACTGATGAGTAGCTAACTATATTTGCAGTATAACTTTTGTTTAGTTCTCTTAACTTCATTCTACTTCACATATTCATGCATGCATGTATACAGGTCTAACTGCGAATGAACACCCAGAGGAAGCCTGGAGACTGGAACTGCTACTCCTGCCAGCACCTCAACTTTGGCCGGCGTGACTTCTGCCAGCGCTGCCGTGCCACACGCTCAGATCTGCAGCTCGGAGACGGCCGCGAGATAGGTGGTGTACTGACCTCCCTGGACGTTCGCCCTGGTGACTGGTACTGCAACTGCGGCTATCACAACTTTGCCAGCCGCTCAAGCTGTCTCAAGTGCGGAACCATCGTGAGGGACTTCCCAGCAGGCCAAGGTGGCGCTGGTGCTGCTGAGAGTGGTGGAGTTCGTGCTGGGTGGAAAACGGGCGATTGGATATGCACAAGGTTAGCTATAGCTATTCTATCTAATTCGAACGTAGTTGCCAGCCTTACAACCAATATGTATGTATGCCATATGCTATGCATGGCAAGAAACACTTGTATGCATATGCATACACTTTTTGTGATTAACGTTTAAGTATAAAACAACATTTCTAGAATTGAATCTTATGGAGTAGATTGAATCATCTTTGACACTTTTATTTAACTTTGTTTGTTTATTTTTCCCAGGCCTGGTTGTAATGTGCACAACTTTGCGAGTAGGGTTGAGTGCTTCAGGTGCAATGCACTTAGGGAAGCAGGTATATTTTCTCTTCTTCCATTTGCAAGCAATGCTATTCTTTGGTGTCTTTACTACGACTCTTTGATCAAAGACATGCAACTTTTTTTCCAATCTATATGCAGTGATCGGTGCAAAAGAGCTAAAACTGGCAACATGATTAATTATAATGAAAATCACTCGGAGCCATCTAGTCAATCAATCCTGAATACATTTTTTTGCACCACAATTGGCTTGCAACATCTGCTTTGTGAGCTAACATTGGCATTGTTCCGTCGTACCAAATATGCAGGCACCGGGAAGTAAGGACCAACCTGGCCAACCGAGACCGAGAGGTGTGACGAGCCGGCCAAGGATGAGACCTACCGTCGTCACACTTAGAAGCTGCGATCCAGAAAGAATAAATTTACATAGTAGTATGAATGCTCTATTGCTGCTAAGTGTTGTGCTACTATTATTGCATGGTTGCGAGGGTAGGAGAAGTGCCCTTTGCTTCCACATTGTATTGTATGCGTGGTCTAGTCATGCCTCTTTTACGCTGCTCTGGTCGTTGCTGAAATTGTATGGCTCGGTGTACTTGAAATATTAATCTTACACACCCTTATAGGTATTGTGTAACAGTTGACGTGCTTTTGTCCTTGCTTCTTTGGGTGTGTTAATTGTCAGAACCTATAATGCCATCATGCTGTTTCTGAAACCCCAGGATGTGCATCTTGTAGACACGGACTACAATTATGCTATAGCTGTCGTGGGTGTGATTGGTGCTATCCAGCCCTGTTTCATTCATGATCCTGTTTCCCGTCTCTCCTTCAGCCGCCAGCCTCAACCCTAGCCGCCTCCAGTTCATCCTCCTCCATAGATTGGTTCCCCCTCCTCCGGTCGGCTTCGCCGGCGTCGGGAGGAGTGGGGAACCTGATCTATGCGTGGAGTTTCGAATAAAAGTATAGTTTTCATTAGATTATGTTAGGATTTTGGTAGCCGTCTTCTTGTTGGTTTCCCCTTAATGGAGATGACATCGTCTGCAATAAGTGATCTTCGGCCTTTCGTTCGGCGACAAGATCTTCTTCTCGGCGTCAATGGTGGTGTTGAACAATCGCAATTTTCTAGGTATGGGCCTTCGGATCTTGCTTCGCCAGATCGATTTTGGATCTTTTGTCGTTGTTGCCGCGAGGAGGATTATCCTCGCAGTTTTTGTCCCGGCTGCTACGTCCTCGACAATGGTGATTCGTACTCTCGGCTCTCCATCGATGATGACAAAGCTAGTCGGTTATTATTCCCTGACATACTGGTTTGGTACTCTTGCCGATGTTGTATGACTGGTTTAATGGTTGCGTGCGTGCACGCAGTCTTGGCATTGCGGCTCAAAAAAATATGGGAGAACTTTCATCGGTATCTACAGGTCTATGGTTCGTTATCTACCTTTGGCTGCCTTCAGAAGAGTACAAGATTGTGTTCCGGAAGAAGAAAGAAATTAAAGACATCGAAGATTTGTTACTATCTTTTAGACTTTATTTTGTAATCGTTGGAGTCAGTTCATGTATCTCTACCATGTACTATTTGTTGCTATGAATATATGTGGTATTGATTGTCAAAAAAAAGGATGTTCTTACCAAACTTTTTCTAATCTTGAACAGTTCTATTTTATAACTTGTGCAAATCATTTGCATGCTATAGCGTTAATGGCTGAGGTTCTTGAGTAGCCCTGTGTGACTTCGTCGTAACACCTCTGTGGCTTATTTGGAGCATGGTACATATGATTTTGCTGTGATATAAGTTTTTTCTGGATTGACAACGCAGTTTCCATTATCTTTTGATCTTTCCTCTTCAAGGGTTGAAACATCTACTACCCAACCTCTTGTTTTATATAAAACTAAATAACACATTGTTTTTCTTTTCGTCTCTTCTTCAATTTACTTGAAGATGAATGACCATACGACAGTTTTGAGCGTGCTTAGACATAAGCTCCGCACTGCCGCTTGCCGGCCTCCAGTCTCCACTCTACTCCCTTCTTGCCTGACTGTCCTCTTCCCGGAGACATGCTGAGTATACCAACTATTTTGGTGGCATCGGTGGTGCACTGAAGATTAAAAATGCACTCTAAAAGTTTTCAAGAAATCTTTTTTTTTTCTTTTCGAAATGGGGATCAGCCCCTTCCCCTGCATCGAATAGATGCATAAGGCCTTTATTTCCTTATTGTTAAAAAGTAGCCAAGTCACAGTACAATGCTTATTACAAGTCTTCACAAATCACTCAATGTCGATACATGTATCAACCATCTAAACAGAGATAAACGGGAAATGCGCCAATGGATCAACATGTGAGCCTACGATCAAGCTGCAGCCGCACGGGCTGAATAAATCCTCTGCAACGGCTGCACCCAAAATCCATGTCCTGGCGGTGCTCCTCCGGCTGGAGACATAACCACGTACGGGTCCAATGTACAGCGAGAGGAATAACCTGTAAAAAGGAAGCATGTTTTGATTTGTTAAAGATAAAATCATTGCGGACGTGCCAAATTGCCCAAAGCAAAGCACAAATGCCAACTCTAATTTGGCTTTTATATTTTTGCCAAGTCCATGAAGCCAATTCCCAAATAGATTGGACACATTTTTTGGTGGAGAAACGCCGAAGGACATGTGAACGATCCTCCAAATGATTTTCGCTAGTGGGTCGTCAAAAAAAAAGATGTTGTATTGTTTCTTCCTTATCACAAAAACAACATTTGGATTGTCCCTGCCAATTCCTTTTCACCAGATTGTCTTTTGTCAAAATAACTTTCTTACGTAAGAACCACATAAAAATCTTAATTTTTAGTGAAACTTTGAGTTTTCAAATATATTTGTGAATATATCTAGTCTGACCATTAAGAAGATCAAGATACATTGACTTAACCATGAACCCACCTGAAGATGTTAAATTGCAAATGAACTTATCATTGTTAGGTAAAAGAGTTATATCCGTTAAGCGCTGGACCAAATGGATCCATCTATTCCATTTATCCGGAGTTAGTGTTCTTCTAAACACTATATTTAGAGGAAATCCCGACATAACATTTGCCATTGTAACATCTTTATGCTGGACTAGTATTATACAAGGATGAATATTGTTGAGCTAAAGACTTATCCCCTAACCAATAATCCTCTCAAAAGCGAGTATCTACGTCGTTACCAATCTTAAAGGTACCCTTAGATAAAAAGAAAGTCATCTTTGACTCTCATAAGTCCTTTCCAAAATAGCGAGTCACCAGGTTTTACATTATTAACTTGGGAGAGGGTATTAGAGTGCAAGTATTTATTATGTAATAATTCTTGCCACACTCCATTCTCGTTCAAGAAATCTGAAAAACAATTAACATCAAGATACAATGTACATTTGCCATCTCATAAACTTTCATTGGTGCTGGTCCCCTTGTGCACTTGTATATATAATCTTCTTTCCTATCAATGCATAGAATGTTATTTTTTGCATTTTCGCGAAAAATATCGTGAACTTTCTTATTCAGACTCAACCTACAACTAGTGGAATATAGAAGCCAAATTATATTGTGAATAATAGTTATTTGGAAAGAGCCACAAGTTTGGCCTATGTAATCAATGTTAAATTTGTTGTTTTGTTTCCCAAGACCTATCTTGAATTTGGACTTGAAGTTCATTGTACTGTTTTTTTTTACTTTTGAAAACATGTACACAATATGTTTGATCTCTAATACATCGGTTGCACCATGGGGTGGGTGCATATCTGTCCCAGTGGGATCTAGTAAAACCCTTGACCAATTTTGTATCAGGTGTAGTAATTAGGAGAAATCATAGAGAAAATCAAGTATTTTAGTATTATATAGGTAGAAATTTTTTTGACGCCGAGTCACTGCCCTGGTTGCTAGGTTTCTAGACCTGCCCCTACTTATCGTCCTCTTTTAGGCCTCATCCACCTGGCTGGCATTTACAGGTCTTGGTGAAGACCATTTCACCAAGACCTGAACGTGTGCAGCATTTCCTCGTTTGACCAAGCGACGATACAGGATTTCTTCAGGCTCGACACAGAGTTTGTCCAATTGTAATGCAGGCGGTAGTGTAAGAAATACTGGTGTGAAGTCAGGCACCTGTACTTTGAGTTGTGAAACATGAAAAACAGGGTGAACTTGACTTTGATCCGGCAGTTCCAATTTGTAAGCCAGTGATCCTATCTTCTCCAGGATTGTATAAGGGCCAAAGTATTTCATAGCAAGTTTAGGAAAGGGACGGTTAACCACTGAATGCTGTGCATATGGTTGTAATTTGAGCCTTCTCTCCCACATTGAAAGTTCTAAAAGCATCTGCATAGTGTTTCATCTTGTTTTGTGCTCAAGCCAGTTGCTGTTTCAGCCAGTCAGAGTAAGCTGCTCTGTCCTGCATGAAAGCAGTAGCCTCTGCAGACTTACTTCCTTGAGCAGGTAGCATCACATAGTGGGGATCTGTACCATAAAGAGCTTTGAAAGGAGTAGTGCCCAATGAGGTGTGGTAAGAGGAATTGTACCAGAATTCGTCCATGGATAGCCAGGAGGACCACTTAGCAGGAGTAGTGCTGACAGAACATCTTAAGAATATTTCTAAACACTGATTAACTCTCTCACTTTGACCATCTGTCTGTGGATGGTAGGCAGTAGTGAGAGTCAACTTTGTGTCACATTTCTTGAAAAACATCTTGCCAAAATGAACTTGTAAAGATCTTGTCTCTGTCAGTCACAATAGACTTAGGCATACCATGGAGCTTAACAACATTGTCCACGAAGAGTTGGGCTACTTTAGTTGCACTAAAAGGGTGCTTCAAGGGAAGGAAATGTGCATATTTGTGTCTTTTCTTCCTAATACTCCTCATTTTTCTCTTGTTCTTTCTTTTTTTCCTCGGACACCTGCCAAAGCCTGTATGATTTATTTTTATAAGTAGTCGTGAAGATGACTGTGAGCGTTCAAACTTAGCAAGCAAACTGAAAAATGCAAAAATAGAGAAAAACAAAAATAGAAGTTTTTATTCTTTTTAATATTCTAATAATGCCTTTCCAACAAAGATATTCAAACCAGTTAAAAAAACAAAGATATTCAAAAAAGAACTTGAGGAGCCGCGTCAGGGCATCACACGTGCGTAGTTGTGACTGCGTGTGAGCTTGTGACTGTGCGTGCGTGAGGGCTTTCAGTATCATTTTTCCCTCACAATATCGTATCGTAGGATGGTACTGTGGTATCACGATACTGTGGTATCCCCACATGACAGAGACATAAGTCCGCCTCTTAACAACTTCCATTCCAGCCCAGTAGTAGACCACCTACCCGCCGTCGCCGGCGAGACAACCAGACGAACACCTTGCCGGCGGCCATGTCCATCCACCTCCGCGCCCACGCCTTCGCGGCCAACCCGCTGCGCGGCCTCGCCGGCTCTCCCTCCGCCGTCTCCTCCTCCGCTGCCGCCGACGCCCTCCGCTCCCTCCTCGACGGCGCCGATGCGGCGGCCCACAACCACCTCTCCCAGGTCCTCCCGTTCCGCCGAGGCCGGCCCCTCGCGCACTCCCCGGACCCTCCTGCTCCCTCCTCCTCCTCCTCCCCCGCGCCACCGCAGGCCTGGCGCCTTGCGTGGCTCCCGCCCTCGCGCGTGCCTGGCGTCCCCCCGGATGTCTTCGTGTTCCTAGGCTCCCACGGCGGCGCAGGGGACGGCAAGGAGGCCGCCGCGTACTGGGCCGTCGACGTCAGCGAGGTCGAGGGCGCCAGGTTCGGCGGCGCGGGGGAGGGGTCGGCGTTCGTGGACTTGAGGACGCTCATGGTGGCCGCGGACTGGAGGGACAAGGACGCCATGGGGGAGCTCGCCATCGCCGGCCATGTATGTCTCAAAATTTCATTGCAAAATAGTAAAATACATTACTGATTCACATATACTTGTGCGATTCGGGACTGCCAAACGAAGCTTGATCCGATTTCTGATGCGAGCAGGCTCGGGCACTGCTAGAATGGCACAACACGGCGAAATTCTGTGGAGCGTGTGGAGCAAAGGCAGTTCCTACTGAAGCTGGGACGCGGAAGCAGTGCAGCAATGAATCCTGCAAGAAGAGGATATACCCTCGAGTTGATCCGGTATGATTACTGACTGACCACTCCTAGTGCTTGCAGCCAGTAGTATCTGGTGATTCGTGTCCACTGTTTCGTTAACCCCCTTTTGGTGCGTTGCAGGTTGTGATTATGTTGGTCATTGACAAAGAAAATGATCGTGCTCTGCTCAGCCGTCAGTCAAGATTCGTACCACGAATGTGGAGCTGTCTTGCTGGTTTTATTGAGGTGCAAATTACCTCTCCTCTTATCTTACTTACTCCAATTCACGGATCTAGGTTTATGTGCTTTCTTAAAGTGGTTTTTGGTCGAATGAGATGGGACTGGGCTGAAAGTTGCTGTAAGCCTGTTATAGGCTTATAGCCCCGGTTTGTGATGGCATACAACATTAGAAGTTCAGTTAACTAAGAGCTTTCTTATCCAACAAGTTCCTGTATCCTGTAACAAGTTATCATTGCCATGTTAGTCATGCTTAGAGAGTGGTTGAAGCACTTACTAAGCAGAAGAACTTAATTTGATTTAAAGAACTGAAGTGAATCTCAATTACATGAAGAAGGGCCTGTTTGACATCCAGCAGTAGTTCTTAGCAGACAATGAAGGACTGATAGATCCTTTTTTCATACGCAGTAATACTCTCAGTTGATCATTTGAACCTGGGCTGCTGTCTTTGAATTTAGTAAGGTTGTAATGTCACCGTTGTTGTAGCCGTTAAGTTTTATAAGCAGAATGAATGAATCAATTAATACATTGAGAAATCTCGGAAGCAAAACCAGTTCTTGTTAGATTTTGTCCTAAGCTTATTCTTGCTATAACTTCCATATCATCTGAACCTCGACTGCATAAGCTGGCTTTACATTTAGTAATCTTATAATGGCATCGTTGCCATAACCATTGGAATTTGGTTTGATTTTCTTTAGTAGAATGAATGCAATTGGAAAGTTCAAAAGGAATTCCAGTTCATATTAATTTGTCCCAAGCTTATCATGCTCCCTTTAATTTTCAGTGTCGTATATTGTTAGATAACAAGTCATTAGAATAAGCTTATGCTCACTGCAGTTGTTCTGTTTGTAGCCAGGGGAAAGCTTGGAAGAGGCAGTGAGAAGGGAAACATTAGAAGAAACTGGGATTGAAGTTGGGCAAGTCATTTACCACAGTTCTCAACCATGGCCTGGTAATAGAGTCTTCTCATTGTATTTTTATTTGCAAATGAGAGCCTGTGGGGGAGGATAATCTGGGAAATTACAAGTTTGTTTGCACGTGTGCGTGTTCACATGTAATTACCGTGTCAAAAATTACAGAACTTTTACATTCGAAAAACCACTTAGGTCTTCTTCTTCCAAGTCTGACAGTGTTCATGTTGATTTTTTTTTCTTTTTCAGTTGGGCCAAATACTATGCCATGCCAGCTGATGGTGGGTTTCTTTGCTTACGCTAAATCATTGGAGATTAGTGTTGATAAAAAGGAGCTTGAAGGTAAGTTTTTGAACTTCAGGAATGACATGCTGATTCTTTCCCTTTCATGCAGCAACCGACTATCTCATCCGTTTTCCACGTCATGGTTTGGTTTCTGTAGTTTTATTTGTATGTAATACCACCGAACATAAATATAGATTGAATACTGCAAAAACCAAACTTATTTCAGTTCCTAGGTTGACGATGTATATTGTTGGACAAGTATTTTAAAAATCAACTTTATAATACTTCTTGGTGCTTTCGCTCTCGTGTCAAGTGCCATTTCAGTATATTGGCCTCATCCTTTTCCTCCTTATCATTCACGCAGACGCCCAGTGGCACAGCCGTGAAGATGTGAAGAGAGCGCTAACATTTGCAGAATATGAGAAAGCTCAGAGATCAAATGCGCTCAAAGTCAATCAAATATGCAAGGGTGTCGAGAGAGGGCAGACCATCTCTTCCGACCTCAGTGTGGAAAGCGAGGAACCTGCTCCGATGTTTGTACCCGGGCCCTTTGCCATCGCTCATCACCTCATATCATCGTGGGCATTCGAGGGAGCTCCGAAGGTGCCCAGCTCCTTCTCCAACCTATGAGCCTAGTCCCTGTTATTTACTATATTTCGATGGACCGCGGTGTACATAGCGCATTGAAACACTGTAGACACATTACATGTACATCTCTTACGCTCTTGGTACACAAGATATGCTGTTATTGGTTGTTGGTTGTAATTGAAGGTAAGAGGAACAAAGGGTTTTGCGGGTCTGGCGTTTTGGACGTGTGTACCCGTGGCTGTTGTTGGTAATTTGATTTCGAGTGTACACTATGTGTGTGTGGATGTATATGTAGATCAGATACACATGTACCTGTATAGCAGTTGGGGTGGCGTGGTGTTCCTTTTAAGTTTTTTCTTCTTTATGTAAGGTATACTTTGCGAGGAAATATACATTCACGATTATGTGACAATATTTATGGCCATCTTGCAAGTTGAACGAGTTTGGTTGTTTATGGTTCCATGAGTTTCTTGTGTCCATGTCTATATCGGTTGTTTCAGTTCTGTGGCTGTCATCCGGCCACCATCTTGAAGTTAACTTAGCGACAAACATGCTTTGGCGGCTAGGACGTACTGGTGGGCAGCGCTACTCTTGCGAGCGTCGATCAGGACGAACGCGTGTCTTGGGAGCGCGGACAAGGAAGAGGAACGAGCGGCCAATATTTTCATCGCACGCGGTAACAGTGCACTTTGCGTCTGCACGAACAGATCACACTATCCTGCAGCTCGAAGTTCTTGCTAGTGTGGTGTCGCCATGAACATCCGTGTGCGAGTTCTGGATGTCACCCATGTCCAGCCGGAGCAAACCGCCAATCAGCCGGCCGGAGATGACGCCGTGATCAGGCTCTCGCCCTTCGACACCTTCTTCCTCGCGATCCGGCCGATCCAGCGGCTTTTCTTCTACGGCGACGGCACGAGCATCCCGGCGTTCTCATCCCTCGCCAGCTCGCTGCATGCGGGCCTCCCTTGGCGCCACGCTCGCCGTCTTCACCCCACTCGCGGGAAAGCTCACGGCCTGCTCCGACGACCACGACGTTGCCATCGACTGCTCCCCGGGGGCGGTACACCCGGGCGTCAAGTTCGTCGAGGCAGAGTACTCCGGCGACGCCGCCGACATGCGCCGGCTCGCCCGGGACGTGGAGCACGACACCGAGGCGTTCTTGCAGCTCGTGCCGGAGCTCGAGGTGGGCAGGCTGCCTGCCCCCGTGCTGGCCGTGCAGGTCACGCGGCCGGCGGCGGCGCCGTAGCGGTCGGGGTGACCATGCACCACGCGGCGGGCGACGGGCAGTCGCTGTGGCAGTTCATGCGGGCTTGGTCGACCGCGTCGCGGAAGGGCTCGCTGGCCGGCGCCGCTGCGCCGACGTTTGACCGGGCGGGGCTCCTGCGGCACCCGAAAGCAGAGGCCGCGGCGCGAAATCTGGTACGATTCTCCGCGCCGGAGTTGCCCAAGCCCCAAGGTGAACATGTTCCCTGAGCCGGACTGGACGAGGCAGAGCCGACGAACCTACCTCGTCACCGCTGGCCAGATCCAGTCGCTGAAGCGGCGCATCGTGCACACCGCCAAGAACGGCGACGGCGAGTGTTAGAGTATATTTGGTAGTTATAGATTACACGGAATTGTATCAGGATTGTTTCCAAAATCTTCCTGGGAGATTTCTTAGCTTTCAAGTCTTGTACTTTATATATACTCGCCCATGAGGTGTAATACAACATCCATCATATTCCGCATAACCCCCTCTATCCTTCTACATGGTATCAGAGCGGCACGCTCCTTGACCTAGCCGCCTACAAGCTTCCGCGCCGCCCCCGGGGAGGTCGATCTCCATGATCTACTCCGCGGGCCGCGCAACCCGTATGAGGGTTCGTCCACCGATCCATTGATCCGCTGCCCTCGAGTCTTTTTTTTCCAATCCGTAGATTGGTTTTTTTTTGCATCACCGGTCGCTCGACCGGCGTTTTCTTTTTTGGTTTACCGATCATAGATCGGATTGAGTCGCTGATACGTCTCCGACGTATCAATAATTTCTTATGTTCCATGCTACATTATTGATGATATCTACATGTTTTATACACATTATATGTCGTATTTACGCATTTTCCGGCACTAACCTATTAACAAGATGCCGAAGAGCCGATTCTTTGTTTCTGCTTGTTTTTGGTTTCGTAAATCCTAGTAAGGAAATATTCTCGGAATTGGACGAAATCAACGCCCGGGGTCCTATTTTTGCACGAAGCTTCCGGAAGACCGAAGGGGAAAGGAAGTGGGGCCACGAGGCGCCGCCACACTAGGGCGGCGCGGCCGGGCTTGGGCCCGCGCGGCCCTAGTGTGTGGGGCCCTCGTGTGGCCCCCGCGTTGCCCTTCCGCCTACTTAAAGTCTTCGTCGCGAAACCCCCAGTACGGAAAACCTTCCAGAGCCGCCGCCAATCCCATCTCGGGGGATTCAGGAGATCGCCTCCGGCACCCTGCCGGAGAGGGGAATCATCTCCCGGAGGACTCTTCATCGCCATGATCGCCTCCGGAGTGATGAGTGAGTAGTTCACCCCTGGACTATGGGTCCATAGCAGTAGCTAGATGGTCGTCTTCTCCTAATTGTGCTTCATTGTTGGATCTTGTGAGCTGCCTAACATGATCAAGATCATCTATCTGTAATACTATATGTTGTGTTTTTCGGGATCCGATGGATAGAGAATACTATGTTATGGTGATTATCAATCTATTACCTATGTGTTGTTTATGATCTTGCATGCTCTCCGTTATTAGTAGAGGCTCTGGCCAAGTTTTTTGCTCTTAACTCCAAGAGGGAGTATTTATGCTCGATAGTGGGTTCATGCCTCCATTAAATCTGGGACAGTGACATAAAGTTCTAAGGTTGTGGATGTGATGTTGCCACTAGGGATAAAACATTGATGCTATGTCTAAGGATGTAGTTGTTGATTACATTACGCACCATACTTAATGCAATTGTCTGTTGCTTACAACTTAATACTGGAAGGGGTTCGGATGATAACCTGAAGGTGGACTTTTTAGGCATAGATGCATGCTTGGATGGCGGTCTATGTACTTTGTCGTAATGCCCTGATTAAATCTCACTATATTTATCATATCATGTATGTGCATTGTTATGCCCTCTCTATTTGTCAATTGCCCGACTGTAATTTGTTCACCCAACATGCTTTAATCTTATGGGAGAGACACCTCTAGTGAACTGTGGACCCCGGTCCTATTCTTTACATCGCATACAATCTATCGCAATTGTTCTTTACTCGTTTTCTTCGCAAACAATCATCTTCCACACAATACGGTTAATCCTTTGTTACAGCAAGCCGGTGAGATTGACAACCTCACTGTTTCGTTGGGGCAAAGTACTTTGGTTGTGTTGTGCAGGTTCCACGTTGGCGCCGGAATCCCTGGTGTTGCGCCGCATCACATTTCGCCACCATCAACCTTCAACATGCTTCTTGGATCCTCCTGGTTCGATTAAACCTTGGTTTCTTTCTGAGGGAAAACTTGCCACTGTGCGCATCATACCTTCCTCTTGGGGTTCCCAACGGACGTGTACATCTACGCGCATCAAGCCTGTTTTCTGGCGCCGTTGCCGGGGAGATCAAGACACGCTGCAAGGGGAGTCTCCACTTCCCAATCTCTTTACTTTGTTTTTGTCTTGCTTTATTTTATTTACTACTTTGTTTGCTGCACTTAAACAAAACACAAAAAAAATTAGTTTCTAGTTTTACTTTATTTACTGTCTTGCTCTCTATATCAAAAACACAAAAAAATTAGTTACTTGCATTTACTGTATCTAGTTTGCTTTATTTACTGTTGCTAAAATGAATACCCCTGAAAATACTAAGTTGTGTGACTTCACAAACACAAATAATAATGATTTCCTATGCACACCTATTGCTCCACCTCGCTACTACAGCAGAATTCTTTGAAATTAAACCTGCTTTACTGAACCTTGTTATGAGAGAGCAATTTTCTGGTGTTAGTTCTGATGATGCTGCTGCCCATCTTAATAATTTTGTTGAACTTTGTGAAATGCAAAAGTATAAGGATGTAGATGGTGATATTATTAAATTGAAATTGTTTCCTTTCTCATTAAGAGGAAGAGCTAAAGATTGGTTGCTATCTTTGCCTAAGAATAGTATTGATTCATGGACTAAATGTAAGGATGCTTTTATTGGTAGATATTATCCTCCCGCTAAAATTATATCTTTGAGAAGTAGCATAATGAATTTTAAGCAATTAGATACTGAACATGTTGCTCAAGCATGGGAGAGAATGAAATTTTTGGTAAAGAATTGCCCAACCCATGGACTGACTACTTGGATGATCATCCACACCTTCTATGCAGGACTAAATTTTTCTTCGCGGAATTTATTGGATTCAGCTGCTGGAGGTACCTTTATGTCCATCACTTTGGGGGCGGCTACAAAGCTTCTTGATGATATGATGATAAATTACTCTGAATGGCACACGGAAAGAGCTCCACAAGGTAAGAAGGTAAATTCTGTTGAAGAAACCTCTTCCTTGAGTGATAAGATTGATGTGATTATGTCTATGCTTGTGAATGGTAAATCTAATGTTGATCCAAATAATGTGCCTTTAGCTTCATTGGTTGCTCAAGAAGAAAATGTTGATGTGAATTTCATTAAAAATAATAATTTCAACAACAATGCTTATAGGAACAATTCTGGTAATAACTATAGGCCATATCCTTCTGCTAATGGTAATGGTTATGGTAATTCTTATGGTAGATATGAGGAAAAGATGCTAGAAATTGAAAGATCCACTAAAAACTTTATGCAATCACAATATGAGCAAAATCAATTGTTTACTAAAACTATGAATGAACAATCTACCTTGTTGAAAAATATAGGAAATCAACTTGAAAACTTGAATAGGGAGATTTCTGGTCTGCAAACTAAAATTTCAAATGATGAAACCCGAATCTCATACATGTCCGCATCACAATCCTCTTTAATTAATAAAATGGCTGCTAAACCTGAGGATATTGATAATAAGATTACTACTACAGTAAATGCCATCCAAGTTAGAATTAATGAGAATATAAGATTAATGGCTGAATTGCGTGCTAGGTGGGATAGAGAAGAAAATGAAAAACTAGCTAAAGAGAATAATGTAGCTAAAGTTTGGACTATTACCACCACTAGTAATGATAATGATTCACATGTTGCTGCACCTCCTACTATCAATTGTAAAATAATTGGTGTTGGCAATGTTTCTACTCCTAGTGCAAAGCGTACAAAAATGCCTGAAATTGCTAAAACTGCTGAAACCACTTGTGATAAAACTGCTGAAATTTTTTCCAACCTTGGGGACAATGATCCCATTGCTGTAGCTCATAATGATTTAGATTTTGATGATTGCCACATCTCTGAAGTTATAAAGTTCTTACAAAAACTTGTTAAAAGTCCTAATGCTAGTGCTATAAATTTGGCCTTTACAAAACATATTACAAATGCTCTCATAAAAGCTAGAGAAGAGAAACTAAAACTTGAAACTTCTGTTCCTAGAAAGTTAGAAGATGGTTGAGAGCCTATAATTAAGATGAGAGTCAATGATTTTGATTGTAATGCTTTATGTGATCTTGGTGCAAGTATTTCTGTTATGCCTAAGAAAGTCTATGATATGCTTGACTTGCCACCAATGAAAAATTGTTATTTGGATGTTAATCTCGCTGATAATGCTAAAAATAAACCTTTGGGGAGAGTTGATAATGCTCATATTATGGTTAACAATAACCTTGTCCCCGTTGATTTTGTTGTCTTGGATACTGAATGCAATGCATCTTGTCCCATTATATTGGGAAGACCTTTTCTTCGAACCGTTGGTGCTACCATTGATATGAAGGAAGGTAATATTAAATATCAATTTCCTCTCAAGAAAGGTATGGAACACTTCCCTAGAAAAAGAATGAAGTTACCTTATGATTCTATCATTAGAGCAAAATATGATGTTGATGCTTCATCTCTTGATATTACTTGATTTGCACTTTATGCGCCTAGCTGAAAGGCGTTAAAGAAAAGCGCTTATGGGAGACAACCCATGTTTTTACTACAGTACTTTGTTTTATATTTGAGTCTTGGAAGTTGTTTGCTACTGTAGCAACCTCTCCTTATCATGTTTTTGTGCCAAGTAAAGTCTCTATGGTAAAGTTGATGCTAGATTTGGATTGCTGCGCAGAAACAGCATTGCTGTCTGTCACGAATTTGAGCAGAAGTCTCTATAAAAAAATCAAAAAAAAATCTGCAAATTTACGTGTGTGATCCTCAGATATGTACGCAACTTTCATTAGTTTTGAGTTTTTCCATTTGAGCAAGTCTAGTGTCCCTTTCAGGTTCGTCTTTACGGACTGTTCTGTTTTTGGCAGATTCTGCCTTTTACTTCGCATTGCCGTATTTGCTATGTTGGATGAATTCCTTTGATCCATTAATGTCCAGTAGCTTTGTGCAATGTCCAGAAGTGTTAAGAATGATTGTGTCACCTCTGAACATGTGAATTTTTAATTGTGCACTAACCCTCTAATGAGTTTGCTTGAAGTTTGGTGTGAAGGAAGTTTTCAAGGGTCAAGAGAGGAGTATGATATACTATGATCAAGAGGAGTGAAAGCTCTAAGTTTGGGGATGCCCCCGTGGTTCATCCCTGCATATTTTAAGAAGACTCAAGCGTCTAAGCTTGGGGATGCCCAAGGCATCCCCTTCTTCATCGACAACATCATCAGGTTCCTCCCCTGGAACTATATTTTTATTCAGTCACATCTTATGTACTTTGCTTGGAGCGTCGGTTTGTTTTGTTTTTGTTTTTGTTTGAATAAAATGGATCCTAGAATTCACTGTATGGGAGAGAGACACGCTCCGCTGTTGCATATGGACAAATATGTCCTTAGGCTTTACTCATAATGTTCAAGGCGAAGGTTGAAATTTCTTCGTTAAATTGTTATATGGTTGGAATCGGGAAATGCTACATGTAGTAATTCTAAAATGTCTTGGATAATGTGATACTTGGCAATTTTTGTGCTCATGTTTAAGCTCTTGCATCATATACTTTGCACCCATTAATGAAGAAATACATAGAGCTTGCTAAAATTTAGTTTGCATATTTGGTCTCTCTAAGGTCTAGATAATTTCTAGTATTGAGTTTTGAACAACAAGGAAGACGGTGTAGAGTCTTATAATGTTTACAATATGTATTTTATGTGAGTTTTGCTGCACCGGTTCATCCTTGAGTTTGCTTCAAATAACCTTGCTAGCCTAAACCTTGTATCGAGAGGGAATACTTCTCATGCATCCAAAATCCTTGAGCCAACCACTATGCCATTCGTGTCCACCATACCTACCTACTACATGGTATTTCTCCGCCATTCCAAAGTAAATTGCTTGAGTGCTACCTTTAAAATTCCATCATTCGCCTTTACAATATATAGCTCATGGGACAAATAGCTTAAAAACTATTGTGGTGATGAATATGTAGTTATGTGTTTTAATTTTTATAAGTTGCTTGTTGAGCGGTAACCATGTTTTCTGGGGACGCCATCAACTTTATCTTTGTTGGATATCATGTGAGATGCTATGCATGTTCGTCTTGTCTGAAGTAGTGGATTTCATGATCAAATGGTTTGAGTATGCATATGTTAGAGAAGAACATTGGGCCGCTAACTAAAGCCATGTATCATGGTGGAAGTTTCAGTTTGGACATACAACCTCAATCTCTTATGAGAATATTAACTATTGTTGAATGCTTAAGCATTAAAAAGAGGAGTCCATTATCTCGTTGTCTATGTTGTCCCGGTATGGATGTCTAAGTTGAGAATAATCAAAAGCGAGAAATCCAATGCGTGCTTTCTCCTTAGACACTTGTACAGGCGGCATAGAGGTACCCCTTTGTGACACTTGGTTGAAACATATGTTATGCGATGAGAATCCGTGTTTTCCGAGATAGTAGGACAAGGTGCGAGCACTATTGGTACTCTATGCATGAGACATGCAACTTTTAGGAAGTATTATGCATAGCACATATGAATTATTACTACCGTTGACAAAATTGTTTCATGTTTTCAAAATAAAAGCTCTAGCACAAATATAGCAATCGATGCTTTACTCTTTGAAGGACCTTTCTTTTACTTTTATTGTTGAGTCAGTTTACCTATCTCTCTCCACCTTAAGAAGCAAACACTTGTGTGAAGCTGTGCATTGATTCCTACATACTTGCATATTGCACTTGTTATATTACTTTACATTGACACTATCCATGAGATATACATGTTATAAGTTGAAAGCAACCGCTGAAACTTAATCTTCCTTTGTGTTGCTTCAATACCTTTACTTTGATTTATTGCTTTATGAGTTAACTCTTATGCAAGACTTATTGATGCTTGTCTTGAAGTACTATTCATGAAAAGTCTTTGCTTTATGATTCATTTGTTTACTCATGTCATTACCATTGTTTTGATCGCTGCATTCATTACATATGCTTACAATAGTATGATCAAGGTTATGATGGCATGTCACTCCAGAAATTATCCTTGTTATCGTTTACCTTCTCGGGACGAGCAGAACTAAGCTTGGGGATGCTGATACGTCTCCGACGTATCGATAATTTCTTATGTTCCATGCTACATTATTGATGATATCTACATGTTTTATACACATTATATGTCGTATTTACGCATTTTCCGGCACTAACCTATTAACAAGATGCCGAAGAGCCAGTTCGTTGTTTTCTCGCTGTTTTTGGTTTCAGAAATCCTAGTAAGGAAATATTCTCGGAATTGGACGAAATCAACGCCCAGGGTCCTATTTTTGCACGAAGCTTCCAGAAGACCGAAGGGGAAAGGAAGTGGGGCCACGAGGCGCCGCCACACTAGGGCGGCGCGGCCAGGCTTGGGCCCGCGCGGCCCTAGTGTGTGGGGCC
The DNA here is from genome assembly GCF_022539505.1 of Lolium rigidum. Taxonomy (NCBI): domain Eukaryota; kingdom Viridiplantae; phylum Streptophyta; class Magnoliopsida; order Poales; family Poaceae; genus Lolium; species Lolium rigidum. The sequence goes on from NC_061508.1 coordinate 21,993,420, forward strand.
CTCGTGTGGCCCCCCGCGTTGCCCTTCCGCCTACTTAAAGTCTTCGTCGCGAAACCCTCTGTACCGAGAGCCACGATACGGAAAACATTCCAGAGACGCCGCCGCCGCCAATCCCATCTCGAGGGATTCAGGAGATCGCCTCCGGCACCCTGCCGGAGAGGGGAATCATCTCCCGGAGGACTCTTCATCGCCATGATCGCCTCCGGAGTGATGAGTGAGTAGTTCACCCCTGGACTATGGGTCCATAGCAGTAGCTAGATGGTCGTCTTCTCCTAATTGTGCTTCATTGTTGGATCTTGTGAGCTGCCTAACATGATCAAGATCATCTATCCGTAATACTATATGTTGTGTTTGTCGGGATCCGATGGATAGAGAATACTATGTTATGGTGATTATCAATCTATTACCTATGTGTTGTTTATGATCTTGCATGCTCTCCGTTATTAGTAGAGGCTCGGCCAAGTTTTTGCTCTTAACTCCAAGAGGGAGTATTTATGCTCGATAGTGGGTTCATGCCTCCATTAAATCTGGGACAGTGACATAAAGTTCTAAGGTTGTGGATGTGCTGTTGCCACTAGGGATAAAACATTGATGCTATGTCTAAGGATGTAGTTGTTGATTACATTACGCACCATACTTAATGCAATTGTCTGTTGCTTGCAACTTAATACCGGAAGGGGTTCGGATGATAACCTGAAGGTGGACTTTTTAGGCATAGATGCATGCTGGATAGCGGTCTATGTACTTTGTCGTAATGCCCTGATTAAATCTCACTATATTTATCATATCATGTATGTGCATTGTTATGCCCTCTCTATTTGTCAATTGCCCGACTGTAATTTGTTCACCCAACATGCTTTAATCTTATGGGAGAGACACCTCTAGTGAACTGTGGACCCCGGTCCTATTCTTTACATCGCATACAATCTACAGCAATTGTTCTTTACTGTTTTCTTCGCAAACAATCATCTTCCACGCAATACGGTTAATCCTTTGTTACAGCAAGCCGGTGAGATTGACAACCTCACTGTTTCGTTGGGGCAAAGTACTTTGGTTGTGTTGTGCAGGTTCCACGTTGGCGCCGGAATCCCCGGTGTTGCGCCGCATCACATTTCGCCACCATCAACCTTCAACGTGCTTCTTGGCTCCTCCTGGTTCGATTAAACCTTGGTTTCTTTCTGAGGGAAAACTTGCCACTGTGCGCATCATACCTTCCTCTTGGGGTTCCCAACGGACGTGTACATCTACGCGCATCAGTCGCCCATCATCGTCGTCCACTTGCGCCTCTACTCCAACAACGGCATCGATCTGCATCGGCCATCAACCGCACGGCACAGCGCACGCGCCGCACACGGGGCGCCCCTACGGGCATCGCAGCAGGCTGTTCTTGCTCACGCGGTCTCCATCGCCGGTCCGTCTTTGTCACCATCGACCGGGACTACATCGACAACGCCGCCATCAACTCCGATCTGCGCGTCGTCCACGGTATGGCGCGTACAGCGCTGCCATCGGTCTGATCAACCGATCATGCGCACGTCTCCGCCAAGCACGTCCCCGAGCACGCGCCTACCACCGATCGAGCTACGGGCTGCCGCTGCGTCGCCCTTCGGGCCGCAGCGCCGCCACCTTTGGTCCACGCCACTAGCCTCCGACGCGCCTTCCAGGCGTGTACGTCGCTGGTGGCCTCCCGCCGCTGCACCGACTCGCGCCCTGCAACTACGTCGGCCCCTCGGGCCGTGACGTTACCGCACGTAGTCTACTTCGCCGTCCCCCGCGCACCGACGTTCCAGGCTAGTACCGCGCCGCCCCATCGACGCAGGTTGCCACCGTCAGCGCAATGTCTACATCAAGCCACCGGGTTCTTCCTCGCCTACTTCGAGTACCGCCGCCGCACCTCCACAGGTAACCTGCATGACCACTCCTGGTCGTTGCAGGCCTCGCCGACCACCTCTACAGTCTAGGCATCCAGCATGGCCACTCCTGGCCGCCGCTGGTATCGCCGCCTTCTACGTCTCCGTCCACCACGACCTCGTCGCCAGCGTCATCGTCTCGTCCTCGACTACTTCGTCTACTCCGACAACTGCGGACTGTATCGGCACCTCTCCCTCTTCGCCGCTCTGCGTCTCGCCACTGCTCTGGAGGCCTCCTCTGCTGGTCCCCTTGACACTGCGCATGGTCCATGATGGTCCCTGCCCTCGCACGCCCGTTATTTGCAACACCGGCCCGTGCCTTCGTCCCCGACGCGTCCCCGGGCCTGGCAAGCTCGGATCGACGCCTCGCATTCATCGCCTTCGTCTTTGCGTACTCGGTTCTGGCAAAACTGGAGTATGCCTTCGTCCCCGACGTGTGCCTAGTTCTGGCAAAACTAGGGCAGCACCTCGTCCTCGACGGCTCCGACTGCATCGACCTCGGCATCGACACCCTCTTCGACGACTGCCTCGACGCGTCTCCGTCACTCTCCTCGCGCACTATGCGCTTGCGGCTTCATGTGCGGCTACCTCGACACCGGCACCCGACCACGACATCGACCACGGCATCCCCTCGCGCGGTTACCCCGACCAAGGTTGCACCGCCCAACGCCCTCGGCTCCCTCGACATCTGCACAAGGGCTACCACCTCGCATGCGCCTCACAAGCTTCCTCTACAGTCCAAGCATCCGCGACGCAACTCCGTCCATGATGCTCCCGCTATGACTGCAGGGGAGTGTCAGCCTGTTGGTTCCTACCTTCGGCTTCTCTCCAGTCTGACCGTCCGCGACGCCACTGTTGTTCACGTCGCTACCGCTACGACTGCGGGGTTGGTAGTTATAGATTACACGGAATTGTATTAGGATTGTTTCCATAATCTCCCTGGGAGGTTTCTTAGCTTCTAAATCTTGTACTCTATATATACTCGCCCATGAGGTGCAATACAACATCCATCATATTCTGCATATCCCCCTCTATCCTTCTACAGCGAGCAGAACCACCCGCCGACAACCTACGTCGCCATCGCGTCGCTGCTGTGGACATCCATCGCCCGCGCCAAGTCCGTGGACAACGCCGCCGCCGCCGCCGAAGACGAGGAGGAGTTCTTCCTGTTCCCCGCGGACTGCCGCCGCCGCCTGCGCCCGGCTCTGGAACCCGGCTTCTTCGGGAACTGCATCAAGGTCCGCTACGCGCGTGCCACGACCGGTGACCTCGTCTGCCGCGACGGTGACAATGACGACGGGCTCGCGCGCGCTGCAGCGGCGTTTCGGCGGGCGATCCGGGAGCACGTGGAGGAGGAGGACCCGCTGGGCGACGCCGACCGGTGGGTGGATGTCATCCGAGGCGTCCCGCGGGAAAGGATCGCGAAGCAGGGGTCGTCCCACCGGTTCATGGCGTACGAGGTGCACTTCGGGTGGGGGCAGCCGAGCAGGGTGGAGATTGTGTCGGTGTCCAGAGCCCGGAGATGACGCGACGCTCCTCGGGGCGCCGGCCGGCGCGGTGCAGGTCTCCGTCGCGCTTCACCCGGACCTCGTCGACGGCTTCGAGGCCAGCTTCCTGGCGCAGGTCTCAGCATGAGCAGCTAGCAGAAGACGAGTTCTGGAGATCGATGTCGTGTATGTGCTCGTGATCGATGTCGTGTACTCCATGCCGTGCGGATTGGATATACTCATTTAATAAACGATTATATTTTAAATAAAATGTCAAACTAAGTAAAGTTTGACTAAAATTTTACAAAAATCTATCAACGGATATGACTATTTTTGGTAAAACATCGGTCAAACTTTACATGGTTTGCATTTTCAAAAATATAATTCAGACTTGAACTTATAGGCATCCATTGCTTTAAAATTAACCAAAAAGCACAATGTAAACCTCAAATGGAGCCCGAGCTATGGGTCATGTTCTTTGTTAAAAAAATTCCAAATTCAACTTTTTGAAGTTTAAAGAATTTCTGAAGAAATTATAGATGTAGCCATTCTATCACCATGCAAAATCCTAAAGTGAAATACTCCCTCTATTTCATTAAACTTGTCTGGGATTTATCAAAATTTAAGTGTATCTAGATGCTATTTTGCGTCTAGATATATCAGAATTTAAATAAATTTTAGATAATTTTCCATGGAACGGAGGGAGTACTATATTGTACTCAGGCTACGAAAAAATAACAAAACTTACCAAATGTTGGAGGTATCGCATTGCTTACAACTACTTTAGTTTCATGATTTTGTTAAGTCTTTTAAATTGATTTATTTTACACTTGTATAATATATCATTGTCTATATTTAGGACATTGCATTAAGTACCGCACACTCATATATCACAAGACTTTGATCAATAGAGTTGGAAGCAACTATGCCTAGGTGCACATAGCAAAGCTAGGGTATTCAACTCATGAAGAGAATACGAAAGATTGCCGATAGGTGAAAGTTCTATTGTAGCGGCACGGCTTAGATTTTTTTTTCCAGCACCCATAGATGACCGTAAAGTGATAAAGAAAAAACAATAGTAAGGGTAAAAAACACCCCATAATTATAGGGTGATGGGAAGAAAAATATGTTATAGTATACCAATATCAGGACCAGGAAAACAGCTCTAGGCCCACGATTACCGCCGGCGCACCACCAAATACGCACAATGGTGCTATTTTCTGTCGGCGCACGCCATTTCAGGCTCGCCGGTGCTAATATGTTACTGCCGATGGACCGCAGGCTGGCTGGGCCGGTGATAAAAGGAGTCCTGGCCATGCCCAGGAAATACCACCGGTGCACCGTCCCGGTGCTGCGCCGACGGTATAATGCTATTCCCGACGCAGCACCAGGCTGATTCATATGCGGTATTTCCTAGGACTGGCCCATGATAATTCAGCCGTGGTGCACACTTTACCGCCGGCGCACCCCCATTTTGGTGTGCCGATGGTAACCTGGGCATATTTTTACAGCAGCACTCCCTCACTCTTCTCGCACTTCTCACTCCTCCCCCACTCAAATCCGACCCTCCCCACCTTTCAAATTACTTTCCCCTACCCCTAGTTTAGCCAATTTAACCAAGAACTTTTGATATATTTTTAGCAAATCCCACTCTCCTACATGCACCCTACACCCTCTATCAAGATCTAGATCTATCAGTCCCGCATGGATCGCTCTAATATCTAGATCTAGAAAATAAGATCCCAATACCACTCGGTTGACTTGACGTCTCGGTGATATTCGATCTCGTCTACTTATATATCAACCTAATAGGTGATTAATCAACAATTTGCGGATGAAATCGGCTATGTGTATGAAACTTTGAAGTTGGCAAATCCGATTGCACATATATTGATTGCCTGTGTTTACGACGGAAGGATGTTATAAAATGTTGATTCGTTATGTTTCTGTTTCGGCAAATTTCTGGCGCTCCTCGTAGGTCCTATTTTCTAGCAAGGTCATGCCAAAATTTTCAGTGAAAACCTATCGTTGGTTCTAATCAAATCACTTGTCGTGCAGGCCAGAATGGCCGTCAAGATGGGGAAAGTTTTGTGATGAGATATCTGAAAAACACTCGACAATCGACATGTATCGAAATAACTGCACAAAGATATTGTGTCTATGTCGAAGATGCAAACGAGGGAAATTGCTCGACCCCTATTCGGGAAAATTGGAGGGGCACCTGCTCATGAGTGCTTTCATGAAGGGCCACACTTAGTGGATGAGTGATGAAAATGATAATGCAGAGGTCAAAGGGGCAGCGGTATCAGCTGGAAATGGGGAAGAAAGGCATCATGACATTGACGATGACGAAGAGGTTGCTGCACATGATGATGTAGATCAGTATGATGGTGAACAAAATGTAGAAGACTCGTGCACGGAGGTGCCGCTAACTTTAGTCTTCCGGGACCCTCATGTTTAAGAATTGTTTCTAAAAAATACAACTGGCGGCCGCGGAGCTAATGTTGGACGGAAATCAAAGCTGGAGAAACTGGAGAGAGATTCAAATACTCCATTGTACGACACATGTTGCGGGTTGGAGGAGTCCCACTTGAGAGTAGCTCCCGATGTTCTCTAGATGAAGGCAAAATACGGATGGACTGACACAATCATCGACAACATGTTGAAATACTGGAAAGATCATCTTCCCGTCGGGAACATGTGTCCTAGTAGTCTACACGAAGCTAAGAGAATCACGTGCCCTCTCAATGTACCGCACAAAAATACCACGCTTGCATCAACGACTACATCATGTCTTTTAACGAGCATACGGAAAAGACTAGATGTCATGAGTGCGATGTTGATCGACACAAGCATGCCGTCAACCCCATATCATCGTCAAGATCATCTTCAACTTTCCTATCCTTCTTTCTCCTTTTCTTATCTAGTACCTTTTGAGGGGTAGTCATTGCACTCTTGTCTTCTTTATTAGCATTCCTGTTTTTTTACCATCGGTACTCTTATTTCAACACTTCCACCCTTGCCTAAGTTAGCATGAGAGGTTTTAGTGTTCATGATCATTCGCATCCTCTAGACCCAAGTCCATGTCATCCTTCTCCTTAGTTTGGATTCCACCAGCTCCTCTACCTCGTCCTTTACCCGATCTCCCACTTCGGTCATTACCATGTCCACCGCTACCTTGGCTTGGTGCTGGTTAGAAAGGCCAAAGAAGTCATTCCCCCATCCACAATCCTTAACGGCATGAACACCATCTCCACATTCTTCCAAAACATGGCCAACAAGGACACAAAAGTAAAAGAAATCTAGAAGTTTCTCATATAACCCTGGGTATCTTTTCTTCTCCTTCAAGATCAAAGGCACAAACAAAACTAGTGGTTTATTTATATCGACAAAAACAAGGGCCCTACGATACTTAGCCGTGTTAATTCTCCCCTAGTTTATTTTCACGTTAAACAGAGAACATCCAACCTTTCTAGACACCTTCTCTGCTAACTCCATTTTCCCCATTAGACCATCAGGTAATCCCTGTGTACGATCCCATAAAGGAATTTATCCAATTTGTACTCCTACACATTGGTGAATCCATTTATACTCCTCTAACAACACGGGTACATTGCGCAAAAGTTAGGGCCCTCCTTTAATCACCCTATTCCAATCTCCGAGGCACTAAAATTGAACTAGGAAAAAATTAGCTCCCATACCTTTGAATGTCATATCCTTCACAGACGACCGAGCGGTTCCTCATCGGTTTGAACAAAGATGTGTGACTAAATGGCTTTGGTGTGGACCTTAAGATTCCAACCATCTCACGTCCTTAATCAGACCATCAAGATCTCTGGAGAAGTTGAGATCGTCTTCTTCTTCCCCGTGCAAACAGTCCCTCAAACTTGTCGTCGACTTCTTTACCATCTTCAACATTGCTCGACGATGGAGTGGCTTCTGATGCCTTTTTTGACATGGGATCCTCCATGCAAGCGACCACAGGGGTGCGCGTCACAATGCGGAGAGAACTATCAAACAGGTTGTCAAACCGGAACATCAGCACGTCAATCACCGGAGATTTCGGGACTCGGGTGGCTCACCGCCAGAGGATATAGAAACCCTATAAAAACGACTAGGGGAATATATAGCAAGCCCCGTGTCATAAATACAAACCTTATTGATGTAAATACGAGTCTTATTGATGTTCCGTTGCACGCAAGACCAAATTCTGAACAGTTGTTAGTTTAATTTCTCCATATTTTGCATTGGTTGAACAATATGGTTTATCACTCGGTTAATATATTTAAAACTGATATTATTCTTATGAACATGGTCTATTATCAATGCTTTCGGGATGTGTGTACTATATTTTTTTAAATTTACATTCCGAGTCAGTGATATAGAAAGAAGCTAGACGTGGGCTCTCCCCTACATGGAGTTTTGGAGTTGGCGCTACCTATTAAACAAACCAGCATGGTCTTATTCTATTCGTTAATGATATATCTTTGTATGCGTGACGAAGACGATAAGATGAGCATCCCAATAACCATCTAAACGAAACAACGTATGAATACGTAAGCTAGTCAGTGGTATACATAGAAGCACTGGCAACCAAGAGAAACAAGTATGTTACTGGTTTTCGAGAATAAAGAGCGACAAACCATTTGTGCTACAATGTCACTACTTTGCCATAGAATCATGATGCGAGGAAATAGTCCGTTAACATTATTTTGCGCGTGTGCGGTACGCATCGAGGACACCACCCAACGATGTATCAGTGTCGGGTTTTTCTTTGCCTGTCACTCGTACGGGTTACCAGTGGAGGACATTTGGTTTTATGTCACGGGTGTTGTGCGGCTATAAGTCTTTTCCGATAGTGATACATGATGCATCCGCAGTTGATGTGGCGGGCGAAATGAATTCGCCGCCCGAGAGCTCACGAAGAGTTGGAGAAAGGAGCAGCGGAGGGCGGGTGATCTTTTCCGCGGCACACGGAGCGATTGGGGACGGCAGGGATCTACAGCGGAAGGTGGCAGTGGCCGGTGGCAGTGGGGGAGAAGGGAAGACGCACGCTTGGAAGGAGCTAAAATTTCAGTGACCCCAATACTTCCACGATCAGAGGTGCTGGATTTGGGGCGACTGAAAACTGCACATATGGCACGTCGTGTGTCAAAAATCAGGAAATCGAAAATTGACGATTATTTTCTAGGTCGGGCCGATATGGGGATCTCCTAGAGTTCTGCGAGGCCAGAACCACGATGGAAAACCCCAAATGGAGCATGAAAAATAACTATTTTCAGTATAAATGAACAACAATGGCACCAATAAGCTGCCAAAGAATTTGAGTTGCTGAAGCAACAAATTACATGCGTGAAATCACATGGGAGTCACAAGCAGGTGTAGGAATAATAAAGAGCACAAAAATTGGATGCTATGATAATTTATTAGTGGCGGTTGATGACCCTGCAGTTCCTCCTAATTTCACCTTGAAATCCGTTCTTGACTCCGATAGCACCCATCTTGACCATCACCTTCTTGAACTTGTCCTCCCACAGTCCGCGGATGTTGGCATTGTCAAGCACCATCTGGGTGGTCGCGGGTGTGGTAAGAAGGGCGGCGTCCGATGTGAACAAAACCTTGTGTGCGAGGACATTCTTGTAGAACTGGTTGTCGAGCGCGTTGGGAGTTACCACGTCCTGGTGCACTGTGGGGTCATTGGCCGGTGTAGGGTTGGCAGGGCATTGCCTCCTCAGGATGCCAGCGAGGGCGGCGTTGATGTCGGAGGGGACAGCGAGGCGGTCCGAGACGAAGGATGAACAATGTGAGATCCCAATGGTGTGGGCGCCGGAAAGAATCACCATGTCCTCTGTGTCGAGCCCTTTAGCAGCGAAGCTGGCGATAAGCTGAGTGATGTTGAAGAATGGAGGCGGCAGATTGGAGAGGGCCTCGGTGGAGTTGGAAATGCGCCCATCCAGACGGCCTGCCGGCATGTTGATCTTCACCGTCATCCTGCTGAGGAAGTAGGCTGCGTCACGGCTGGCGAAGGCAACGATGTCAGCGCAGGATACCACGCCCGGGCAGGCCTTTTCCACGGCCTCCTTGGCCGCGTCAATGGCCTCGAACCCGCGGAGGCTGGGGAAGTTGGGAGGGCTCAGCTTCTCCGGCTGCGGGTTGGCTGGTGTTGGGTCTAGGAGGACGGATGCATCACATCCCTCGACGAAGCAGTCGTGGAAGAACATGCGGATCAGCCCGGCGCCGATGCCGGCGTTCTTGTAGACGAACTTCTTTACCTCGTCCCTCACGATGGCCTCCACGCGGGGGCACGACTTCTTGTAGTATCCCACCTCCAGGCCATGGCACGCCGACGACAAGAGTAATGCGCATGTCACCGCAATAGAAAGCTTAAGCGAAGCTGAAGCCATTGTCTTCTTCAGCTCTTAACAACAAGACTGTGTGGGCTAAAGAGCTATAATGAAACGATGAGAAGTGATGGAATGTTGCTCCTAAGGAAGGGCTATTTATACATACATGGATGCATCGAGATATAACTTGATAAGATTACTAATAGTACTTGAAAGTTCTAAGTAGTTGGCTTCATCATCATAGGAGTCGCCATGATCTCGTAATAATTGATCAGCATCTCAGTGATCTAGCTGTTATGGAACATGGGGGCTGCTGGAGCTTAATTATTGTGTTATATATCTTTGTCATTCACTGAATTCTTCCTTTTCCCTCTACTGCAGAAACTTTCCTTGCATGGATTATTGTGAACGAAAGTGTAGTTTCCTGATTAGGTATGAGATAAGCTTGTTGCAGGTTCGTTGCCAGAGAGGTCTGAATTTAGGTACATTTGGAGAACTTTGACCAACATTGGTAGGTAATAGTAAGCAATACGTATATGTCAGTTGGAGGTCGTTACAGCACCAAGTGGAATTAAGATACGAGCAAGTCGTGGGAATGTTTATGCTCTGTGGGTAGCTTATGCGTGACAGTTCAGAACACTAATTTAATAAACATGGCAGTCGGCTGTCTCTTGCGTCTTGCATGCGCATATGTTTTTTGGCTTCCAGCTCTTTTTAAACCAGGTGGTTGCCTAATCAAGCTCCTGAGTTGCTCCTGGAGTACGCGTCCACCGTCCAGCACATGTTGAGTCGGTTGCATGGGAATGCAATGTGGAACCTTATAAAGAATACTTCAACAACTGCCAATGCATGTGAGTTTTGCCGCTGACTTTTGCATACCCAACTCACATACAGGCTACAACCTCGTTGTCAAATTGTAAGCGAACTGTGTCTTTCATTGTTCATCAATCTGGTTATTTATGTATCTGTTGGTATCAGCTACAAAGAATGGACGCATGCATAAGGGATATGTACTAGAAACACTATTAACAGCCTATCAAATCTAATTCTAACACTCCCCTTTGCATAAAGCTGCTTCTTGTATGTCTTGTAAATTTTGAAAATTTCATGTCTGGTCTTGATGATCTATGAAGTTGATAAGAGGTCCTCCAAAAACAATGTGAAGAAAATACGAGGAGAATATTGGTCGATATATTGTTAGAACTTGTTCAAAACATAGTGCAAAAAATAACAAGAAACAATATCACATATAATGGTCAGTGTCTCTAAGGTAAATTTTCTTGAAAAAAGTAAAAAGGATAGAACACTAAGTGTACAAGATTATATATTAATATGTCCTATAAAACCCCGGCGAGGAAAACACGAGTTATGACATATATTCTTCAGTAGATATTGCCTCATTAAAACCTTGATGAGAACCGTGAGAGAAAACTCAAAAATGAAAAAAAGTGTAATATAATATTCGAATATGTTGTAATACATGAAGGTAGCCCCTCAGCTCTCTGCAAATCTTGAAGCCACCGCTTACCAAGTCCACGAATACATTTCTCAAATGTAGAAGAGCTCCTAATGACTTCGCTAATAAATCAGTGAGATTGCCATATGGTTTGACTTCAAAAATGCTTATCTCCCCGTTCCATGTAATTCATGAGGAGACGTCACCCAGCAGCACCTTTTAGTTTCTTAGAATAGTGCCACCAGCAAACACGAGACGAACCGCCCGCTCGGGTCGTTCCCCTCCAGGGCGACTCGGGCGCAACCCTAACCCCCACCGCTGCCGCCTTCCCCTCCCCCCTCCTCCTCCTCGTCGTCCCCGGAGGCCGCCGCCGGCGAAGCCTGGCGCGGCCGGTGATGGGGGCGACGGGGATCCTCGCGTGGTCCCTTGGTGCGGCGGATGGAGGCTCGCCTCCGCACTGGGGGGATGGCCCCGGCAGTTGGAGGATGATGGCGGCGCGGCCCTCTCGCCGGGCGGGCAGTGATGGCGGCGGAGTGGCCTCGGCTGGTGGCGTGGCCTCTCCTCACTTCCTCGTCGTGGCCTCGTCGGGCGGGCGATGATGGGGGCGGCGGCGCGGCCCCGGAACCGGCGACACGGTCCTCCCCTTCCATCCTTGCCTCGGCATCGCCGGGCAGGCGGTGATGGGGACGGATCTCGTACTGCCCATCCTCAAGGTCTGGGACCACGGCACCAAGGGCGGCAGCCCTGGATGGCGGGGACGACGTCGACCTGGTGGCAGGTGGTGGGTGCTAGCGCGTAGAAGCTTCCTTGTGACGGTACAGCACACGTCCGTTGAGAACCCCAAGAGGAAGGTATGCTGAGCACATCAGCAAGTTTTCCCTCAGTACGAAACCAAGGTTTATCGAACCAGTAGGAGATGAAGGCCATGTGAAGGTTGTTGGTGGAGGAGTATAGTGCGGCGCAACACCAGTGATTCCGGCGCCAACGTGGAACCTGCACAACACAATCAAAATACCTTGCCCCAACTTAACAGTGAGGTTGTCAATCTCACCGGCTTGCTGAAAACAAAGGATTAAACGTATAGTGTGGAGAATGATGTTTGTTTGCGAAGAACAACAAAGAACAGAGATTGCATTAGATTGTATTTCAGATGTAAAAGAATGGACCGGGGTCCACAGTTCACTAGTGGTGTCTCTCCAATAAGATAAATAGCATGTTGGGTGAACAAATTACAGGTGGGCAATTGACAAATAAAGATTCATATACATATCATGATGATCACTATGAGATTTAATCAGGGCATTACGACAAAGAACATAGACCACCATCCAGCATGCATCTATGCCTAAAAAGTCCACCTTCGGGTTAGCATCCGCACCCCTCCAGTATTAAGTTGCAAACAACAGACAATTACATTAAGTATGGTACGTAATGTAATCAACACAAATATCCTTAGACAAAGCATTGATGTTTTATCCCTAGTGGCAACAGCACATCCACAACCTTAGAACTTTCTGTCACTGTCCCAGATTCAATGGAGGCATGAACCCACTATCGAGCATAAATACTCCCTCTTGGAGTTACAAGTATCAACTTGGCCAAAGCCTCTACTAGCAACGGAGAGCATGCAAGAAAACACATATATGATAGATCAATAATCAACTTGACATAGTATTCCATATTCATCGGATCCCACCAAACACAACATGTAGTATTACAAATAGATGATCCTGATCATGATAGGCAGCTCACAAGATCTAAACATGATAGCACAAGAGGTGAAGACAACCATCTAGCTACTGCTATGGACCCATAGTCCAAGGATGAACTACTCACGCATCAGTCCGGAGGCGGGCATGGTGATGTAGAGCCCTCCGGTGATGATTCCCCTCTCCGGCAGGGTGCCGAAGGCGATCTCCTGAATCCCCCGAGATGGGATTGGCGGTGGCGGCGTCTCTGGAACTTTTTCCGTATCGTGGCTCTCGGTACTAGGGTTTTCGCGACGGAGAGTTTAAGTAGGCGGAAGGGCAGAGTCGGAGGAGGCACGGGGGCCCCACACCATAGGGGGGTGCGGGACCCATGCTGGCCGCGCCGCCCTATGGTTAGGGCGCCTCGTGGCCCCACTTCGTATCCTCTTCGGTCTTCTGGAAGCTCCGTGGAAAAATAAGACCGTGGGCTTTTGTTTCGTCCAATTCCGAGAATATTTCCTGTGTAGGATTTCTGAAACCAAAAACAGCAGAAAACAGGAACTAGCGCTTCGGCATCTTGTTAATAGGTTAGTGCCGGAAAATGCATCAAAACATCATAAAGTGTGAACAAAACATGTAGGTATTGTCATAAAACTAGCATGAAACATAAGAAATTATAGATACGTTGGAGACGTATCAGCGGGCGTCTGGTGCCGCTGTCTGTGGCACCGCGGTGGTGGTCTTCTCTCTCACCGGAGGAGATCACCTAGTTGTGTGGCTAGCCTTGGCGGATCTCATGATCCGTCGCCTAGCTCCCGATGGCGAGGCGCAGCTACCGGTGAAAGCCGGCCTGGACTTCGGTCATGGCGGATGATGGCAGCGTGTTTCGTCGTTACCTTGTTGAAGGCATTGTCTCTGCAGTCTGCGTTCTTCGCCTGGGCTGCTCTAGGGGAAACCCTAGACTCGGGTCTCCCGGACCAGACGATGGCGGCGTGCAATGCCGCTCTCCCTGTTGGGGGCATCATTTTTGGAGCAGACAACGGATGGCGGTGGTGCTGAGGTGGAGCGGTGTGCTTTTGCTGAGTCGGCGTTGTCGTGTCGCCGCGGCATGGTGCAGCGGTGTCTCGGGACGGATGCAGTGTGATGAACTCGCGCAGGATGGTGGAGTCGTCTGGCGCCGTGGTGGCATCGATGGCAGGCCTGGCATGGTCAATGCGATGATCTCTCTTGAAGATGGAGTCGAGGAAGACGGTGGTAGCAACTTCTATGGTGTGTGCGTTGGCGTATGCTGAGAGTCTGCTTGACTGGATGTGCTTCTCATATGCTATTGGGCGGCTTGGGAAGGCATTTGGTTTTTGGCTGATGTGAGTTGGTGAATTGTCACCCCCTTCACCCCTTTGTAGGTTTAGCGAGCTGGCTTCGAGTTTGATCTTTTGTATTGCTCTTGTAAGGTGTTGTGAATAATCTAATAAAAAATCCGTGTACATCCCTTGGATGCAGAAGCTGGGACGATATTTCCCCCATTTCGAAAAAAAAATGTAATTCATGAGGAGAACATAATTTATGAGCAATATGCTCACTGATATTTCTCTTTATGTAACCTATTTTGCCTCTGAGCAACACAAGCAACATTATCGGCTTACATAATGGTTGTTGATTCGATAAAGCATTTTTCACATAATATTTTTGTATGGTTTATCATTCTACAAAGCAACACACCTTGACGTGAAGACTCGTATAATGTGATCATATCCGAATGATTTGGTGGATGTAGCCATTTGCCACTATAGGTTTGACTAGAATACTTTCATGAGATGGTTGTCCCACGCCGTAGGAACATGAAACTGGTTTTGCGATTTAGGGTGTGTTTGCTTTAGCTTTTTCAACCAGCTTTCCGACAAAAAAAAAGTTAAACACTAACCAAATGAATTTTTTTATCACCGCAGATTTTCGAACGAGGCTGATTCTTGTTGTACAATTTTGGCAATTGCCCAGACACTCTGTCCCCGAAACATGTCTTAACTATATGGTGAAGGTGGAAGTTCTGGTGGCTAGCTTTTTTTTTTAAATTCTGTACACACATAGCGCCGGCGAACATGGCATGTGCCAGGGGTAAACCTCACTATTGCTGACGTCTTTGGCATGTGCCGGGGGTAACAAATACCGCTGGCAAATATGGGAAGGCGCTGGGGATAACGACACGTTACCGCCTGCGAAATGGAAGGTGCCAGTGGTAAGGCCTTACCACCGGCGAGGTGATCGCCGGTGAACAGCAATGCGCCGGCGGTAGGCCAATCGAGTGTGCCAGCGGTAAGGTAATTTCTAGTAGTGAGGTATATTTGAACACTAAGTTTAGACAAAGTTAAGACACGTATTATGGACGGAGTATGTCTTTTTACAGAAGATCGGCAATACAGATCACAGTATAGCTCTTCGAGACACCTAGTCCTGAACTGCAAAGAGATTTTGTTGTTGTTGAGAAAAGACTGCAAAGAGATAGCTTAGCTTTGATTAGCTACCAAATCACACCTCATGACGACTGAATCAAATCCACACACAGCACAGGTCAAACAAACCCAACCACACGGTCCACACGTACGTCTTCTCCTACCTCTAGATCTCCGACAGTCCAACTAGCCACGTCATTACGTGGCTTGCATCCAAAGCACGAGTCATGGCCACGGCTATGTCCAGGAACTCGCCCGTCCCCTTCGCAAGTTCCTAGCTATAGCCACCTCCTTATTGCGCAGGCGATCGAGCTTAATTTGATGATTGGACCACGACTTCACAAGCAGTCCCACAGCGACTCCTCGATCCGCGCGAAGCTGTCGTCGAGCTCGTACATGGAGCACGAGAACGCGGCGTCCTCGCCGCCGCCGCCGTACAGCACATCCCCGAGTTCGCCCTCCGGCGCCGGTACCACCGCCCGATCAGTGTTGACGACTGCAACCGGTTGATGCTGCTGGGCGACGAGCTCCTGGAACATGGACGACCGCAGCAGCAGGCTGAGCGCCGTGGTGTTCGGCGAAGGCGACGGGGACGGGGACGGCGACGGGCCGCCGAACGCCATCGAGCCCACGTCGCCGAGCAGAGACAACGAGTTCCGCGCTGGCGGGATGAGGCGGAGACCGTCGACCCTCGGCGTTATCAGCGTCGAGGTGGGGGACGACGAGGTGGCCGGAGCGCCGATACCGTTCGTGGAATCTGCGGCCGCGGCGCCTGGCTTGAGCCAGCGGATGTAGGTGCTGAGGTCGAAGTTGGTGACGGCGTTGATGCCGCGGTACTCGATGGCGGCGATGTCGTAGGCGCGGGCGGCCTCCTCCTGGGTGCTGTAGGTGCCGAGGTAGAGGTACTTGTTGCCGAACACCCTGCCGATCCGAGCCTCCCATCGCCCGTTGTGGTGGTGCCGCGCCACTCCTCTGTACTTGGAAACTCCGCGGGAGAAGCCGTTGCTCTTCCTGCATGTTCCGCACCGGATTAGAATGCTGGGCATTGCTTTTCTACTCATTCAAATTTTGAAATATTTTCCTATTTTTTTTCTAAAATAAAAAATGTTTTTATCAAAACATTTTCTTTAGTGATTTTTGTGAAGAGAGAAGTGATGTTCCTTAATTTCCAAATTATGTGACTATGAAGAAAAAAAATACTATATATAACATGATCTACACGGCTTCTATTCATTCATATCTAGTTCTTCCTCTATTCAACAGAACGTGACTTCTTGGATCCTGTTGGTGTCTCCGTGATGCAACTTAATAAGCCCAATTTTGCTTGTGAAAGGCATCAACCTTAATAACATTTGACAAATCCAAAGAACAAATTTTCTACTAATAGTCAAATTAAAGATAACAAAATTATTGATCCCAGGATCTCATCTATTTTCATATAGAGGTAGTGATTCATGAAGAAAGATACAGTATTAAGAGCTCATTTATCGATCAAATATCATCGAAATTCGAGAGTTTAGTCATTTTTCGGTAAGTTATCTCAAGAATTACATTATTGTACATGCAAATTCAAATAATTTTTCACAGAATCCAAAATAAAATAAAACCACACGAGTTTTTCTACTATGCACAGTAACATAAGTCCGAGTACTAGATTTTGTACAAGACCTCTAATATCGCTGGTACCACCCTAAACTCCGATCCGGCAACAAGAAATTTAGATATTTATTTGTAGATTTTTGGTTAGAGTATATTTCAAAACATTTGTTTACATAAATACGAGTATGCACATACTACTCACCTTCTTATTGATGCTAGATACTCTTCCCTCGACACGCTCAGCATAACCTTGAGCTCTTGCTCATAGTCAATAACCTGTCAGCATGCACGCAAAAATAACATGTCAATACAACCATGTTACCATGAAACATATCATGGAGCTTAGTATAGAGTAGGATATCAGATCAGATCATTTTTTGCATATAGAGATAAATAAATGATACCCTAAAAAAATTCTATAGAGAGAAATGATAAGAATTTTTTTAAAAAGCACATATTATGCGTACATACCGGGAAGTTGGTGTAGGTGGTAGGTCCCCAGTACTTGAGCGCCGCTAGATCGTATGCCCTGGCCGCCGCCTCTTCCTCATTGTACGCCCCAAGATAAACTGCTCGACGACGTACATATACGAGATATATAAGATGAACTCATACATAAATATGTACCTAGCTATATACTCCGTATGGCTTTAATATGTACGTATTTGTATGGGTACCATCTATACGCAGTACGTACGTACCTTGCTTTCCTTTCTTCTTCTGCGTTGGGTTCCACGTCCCTTTGTCCCACAAGTGCGCCTCGAACCTGCCCGTCCAACGATGCCTGCGCGTATGTATACAGTTTGTATTTCAGTAGGTTGTGTATATTGCTACCTAATTCAAAGCTAGGCAGGCTGTTTTTGCAAGCAAATTTGGTGCACATGAGCACCAGTGCTCCTGGTTTTTAAAAAAATTAAAAACTGTATATCTATGTTTTAAAAAATCATCACATTTATTCCGTGAATACATACATATGTCATGAATACTCGTGCAAAATTTTGTTAGAGATTGCATTGTATTTTGAGCTACAGGAAAAAAACAAATTTGTTGCTACGTATAGTGGCATATATTTGGCAGAAATTTGTCTTTTTTGTATAGCTCAAAATACAACATATTTTTCTACAAAATTCACACAGTATCTTCGAAATGTTTATATGTATGTGAGTACTTAATATCAATTTTTTTGGAATTCGAAAAATATGATTTTTAGAAAACAGGAGCACTGGTGCTCATGTGCCAAAGACACTTTCCGGCTGTTTTTTCTGTAGATTATAGGTACAATATATATCTTATTCGACAACTTTTATCTAGGTTTTGTGTTAGTTTTACACAAAAGCTTACATTTCCAAATATTTATAAATCGGAAAGAGTATGTTTTTTGACAACACGGTGCAGAAAGCTTCACAGAATCTATATACACGTACGTAGCCAGGATTGCGTACCTGCTTACACCTCTGAACCTGGAGCTCCTCTTGGCGGCCGCATTGTTGGCGCCACCCACCACCGACTTGTCGCCGCCCTCCTTACCGTTGCCGCTAACCGTCACCCCTGACGCCGGCGGCGGCTCTCTCTTCCGCCTCTTCATGCTCTTGATCACCACACCGTCAGCGCCCATCACCGGCGCCGCAGCCTCACGGTACCGCACCCCTCCTGCTACCACTCCGGCGACGTTGATCAGCTCGTCTTTCACCAAGCCGCAATAGGCTTCGTCCATGGCGTTGGCCATTGGCATGGGGTCGTAGTTGCGGAAAAGGGGAGGTATGTCCGGCGCGCGCGAGAGAGTTTATATGAGCGTTGATTGGCGGTGTCCATCCTTGTTTCCATCTATGGGGGTTTGAGAAGGACATGAGGGCGTCGATGTTCCCGGTGCCAAGGGCTTTGTCTCTTGTGCTGGATGGCTTTGACAGCTTTAATTTGGGTCTGGGCATGCATTGGTGGGTTAACGTATACAGCTAGGAGGCCATATGTGGCTTGCTCTTACTGGCCCGAGAATTTAAATTTGTACTCCACCTAGCTAGTACTCTCTCTATTGCTACTCCGTACGTAACCTCTAGATATGCTTGAACTACCATTATGTCTTTACAATTATTTTGATTATATACTGGGAAATACCTGTTTTTGTGCGTAAATATCTTTCGATAAATACTTTCACAATTTTTCTCGTTATACATCCCTTTAGATAGTACTGGTGGTCACCGTATTTCGGGGTTTTCTAAACGTCTAACGAAATAACTTCTTTTCCTTAGATAGCTCTTGTTAGGACTATGCTCTTGATCCCAAAGAAGAAGAAAGTTATATCTATTTCACGCATTTGATGATATCACCATCATTTGAGGAATGTGGTTACTTATGTTGTTTATTGTGTGTTGATTCTTGAATTCTTGGATATTATCACATGTTGTACCGGAAAGTATCATTGCTCCTGAGCACCAGTGCTCTCGTCGTTCTAATAAATTTAAAATCATGGTTTACAAGTTTTAAAAAAATCTGAAAATAATTCTGCTCATAGTTAGTGTTTTATCCCACAAGCATGTAAAATCGTGACTTGAAATTCTTTGTATTGTGGGCTACACAAAAATGACAAATCTGATAAAATTTGGGGATTTGAAACATACTTCTACAGATCTACATTTTTGTTATTTTTCTACAGCTCAGAATACAAAGTATTTGGAATTGATATTTTACACGTTTGTGGGATAATTCATGAACTACATCCGAATATTTTTTTTCAATTTTTTTAAGACTCACTGATATGGTTTTGAATTTTTTGAACTAACCAGGAGCACGAAATCTGCGTCCATGTTGTACTAGCAATGTTGTTGTAGTCATCCCTAAATGTAAGGTCATATATATCAACACACTTCATATTTCAAATAATGTTGTTGTAATCATCCCCAAAAATAAGGTCATGTCAACATATGATCATATATGTAGGACACATGTTCCTTCACACTATTTTTTGTTTATAATAATTCATTTCCTGATTTAATTATGGTGATGGTTCATTCTTGGGACCTGGTTGTTTGAGTTTTTTTAGCTTTCCAATGAAAAAAGCCAGCAAATCAAAACAAACTACTAGCTTTACATGTTGGCTTTGCCAAAGCCAAAGCACCTAATAGGCAAATATATGGAGGCACTTTTAAGGTGCTTTTCACGGCTTCCCCCTTACCAACAAAACTGTTATTTGCAACTGACTATTTTGTTTGTATTATTTACGGGATATTTCCACTCCACTCTCCTAGACCGAATCGTTTCTTCCCCAAAGAGAACACATCGCACATAGGTAAATGGAACACAAAGCACACGCCACCACCCCAACACTCCACCGGTGACCTCCCTCGTTACCCCGTCATCCTCCCTCCGTCTCCGACGGACTCCTACCATCCTTGTCCCATTCACGTCGCTCTCGCCCTCCTAGACTGCCCATGTCCTGTCCGGCAGACATACTCCTCGGTCGAGCCCGTCCCACCCGGAAGACCTCCTCGCCCAACCTCGTCCCCACCGGCCTACCTCCTCCTCATCCAACCTCTTCCCTGACTGACCTACTCTCAACGCTCCTCTTTTGAATCCCACCGTCACAGATCGACGGGTGACCCGATTCACGATGCCAACCTCTCGGTCGACCCCGTCTGTTCTAGCGCTGCCATTCGTGGTCCTCGCATCTTCTGTCGTCTGTGATGCCCTCCATTTTAGCTGCTTTGTCTCCGGTATTGCTCCATCTGTGGTCCTACCCTATTGTGCTCCTCCCTCACATGTGCTTACTTTTCTTTGGCTCATGGGTAGTTATCATGTATTTCAAATTCGATGCTACACTATCTAGCACATTTGATGGTATATGTGAAGTTGTTGCACATTGACACCGAAATTGAAAATGCATGTTATATTTCATTTATGTAATATGTTGGTTTTGTCTCATTGACTAATAGGAAATATGTAAGGCAAATTGATGTGTATATTCATGTGTATAAATTAGAAAAAAGTATGTTCTCATGATTTTGAGGGTATATTAGACAATTCCACAGTTTACGGCCAAACAACTAGCCAAATCATCAAATAGTAAAACGCGAAATACTTTTTTTTTCACTACACAACTTTGATCCCTACACAACAGCTTTCCTTGCACAACCAGCCACATCCCAAACAAATAGGCTCTTGATATGTCTAACCAGTGGTAAAAAATACATATGATAACTAGACCATATTTAGATGATTTAGGTATATATTTTTATGATAAATATGTCATTACAACATTTTTCTACTAAATTTAATAGTTTAATTTCGTTTAGTGCAATTATGCTGTAGTAGGATTGATAATTTATATTATTTTACATGTAATAGTTTGTGTGCAACTAGAACTGAACCAGCTATTTCCGTACGATCAGTTTTCCCTAAAATACATATCTAGAGTCCCCTCGCTTTGCTACAATTAGCTATAAGTAATGGAGCATACTGACAAAATATAGAACTTCATGCAACATGTCAAGTTGGTAATTGCTAGCTGTGAAAGATAGGGACTATTACCCTATCACGGAAATACCATCCTTTTCAGCACAAATGATAAGACCAAGGAGGTTAAATACTCCTAATTAATTTGCATTCGTCTTAGTAGTTAAATGTTGTGATCCTC
Source organism: Lolium rigidum (assembly GCF_022539505.1). Lineage (NCBI taxonomy): Eukaryota > Viridiplantae > Streptophyta > Magnoliopsida > Poales > Poaceae > Lolium > Lolium rigidum. Next base: position 22,014,978 of record NC_061508.1, read on the forward strand.
TGTTATTTAATATGCATCTCTCTAGGAACTTCACGAGCATTTTCCTGGCGCTTTCAGCGACCGTATGCGCTCATAGGTGTGTTCGTTCTGCGGAAGCTGTGTGCTGCCTGCCTGGCTCCTCCTCTAGTTTTGTTTTTTATGACCACAAGTGGGAACGATACTTGTAACATTCTGAAATGAGAGGTGGTCATTTTAAAAATCTGACACACATACCTATCAGTTGGGATTTCACATTTTGCTAGGAGAATGACAATGTATATATGATCTCAATTAACATGCTACCAAAGAAATTTCTGTAAGTAAATATACATATGTAACTTCGTTCCCAGTTGTCCCAGAAATAAATGAAATTCAATCAATCAAAAATGTCAAAGAAATAATTGTGTTGTCAGTTTTTCACAGGGCGACTGAGATAGGTAGTCAAATATTCCAAAATCGTGGTTTCATACTGAAACTTAACCTTGGCTGGCTCTGATATTCCTTTGAAAACGATTATTTTTGTTGACACGGTTTTACGACTATATTGCCCTGATTGGTTGTACATATATTTGTGCCAGATATTCTTTGGAGAAACTCAAATATTTCACCTTCCGCTGACTCGCCATTTCTCCAACACCCATCCATCATCCATGCATGACAACGGACAGGTCAAACAACGTGGCCTGCGGAAATCATTTCTCTCACACACCCTGTCAATATTACAGAAGATGACAGTTCTATTTCCAACGATTAATTCGGTTTGGCAGGCGCCGAATTGAGAACCTTGGAAAATGACGGAAACCTTCTTCACCATATGGTTCCGTTAGAGAGACAAATTAGGGAGAGAATATACTGCCAAGAAAAATGTAGAGAATATTTTCTAAGATCAAGCGTACTATGCGTTATGGAATGTAGGCAAACTTCAAAGTACTTCGAGCTGGATGAAAGGTGTAATCTATCTGGTAGTGAGCACCTAGCTGGTGACACAATATTAGTCTGGTGATTCGTATTCCCTTAATCAGAAAAAAAAAAGGAGGACAGTGCTGCGGTTGTTGTAATGTACTGTCCTTCTGTGATTCGCTGTGAAACAAAGCCTCAAGTTGCGGCCGGATATTGTAAGTTGATCGAATTCGGCAAAATGAATTCTATTACATCAGAAAATGATGATACAGGAGGATGCCGGCACAACGAACAAAAAGAGAACAGATACGAGGTTGTTTAGAAGAGCGGTAATTTTTGGCAATTAAGCCGAATCTGAAATTAGATATCAGAAATTTACTTAGAAATTACCCCTCTTCCAAACAGAGTACAAGTGATATCCAAATATCATTATAGTGCCGATGGGCCATAAAAGTGATGTATTCTGAAGAGGATGCATAGATTTATTCATAGATCTTTTTTGTCGGGGCTCACCAACTGGGGTTTTAGTAAATACAAACTGGATGTCTTTGTTAAGCAGTATATATGCAAGACTAGCAGCAGACTGGCATTTAGTAGCCTGGGACTTCTGAAGCGAAGTGTTCAGCTTGGTTTGCAGCTGCATGCAGGAGGATGGTCGGCAGGCAAAGAAAAAACTGCCACACCGGCAGGCTAGATTTTTAATTAACATTTTTGCTGATGTGACGTAGTATATAATTTGGAAGAAGATAAGTATGCCTGACTTAAGGAATAGAAGATTACTGGGTAAAACCACACTAAGCAATAGAATTAACAAAGTACTCCCTCCAACTACCCTCGTTAGGGTTTCCTACTCGGCGGCGATTTCATTGCTCATCGCGAGTTTCTTGTCTCCGACTCCGATCGGATCTCTTCTACCACGATATATCTACGCCCATCGTTGGTGAGCAATACCATGAAGCCCACACCCCATACATGTGCATGATGTCGGTAGCAGGGGAGCTCTAACCCTAAGGGAGCGAAAACCATGGATGTGAACACCCTTCTCCGTGATCTGCGGATAGGGGAGGAGGATTTCGATGATCTGATCACTGGGGAGGAAATGAGTATAGATGAGGATCCAGATCTACTCGCGGTTGCGTGAGTTCTCACGGACAAACCTTCAGTGCGGCTGCTTTCGATGATACGATGCAGTTTGCCTGGAGCCTGGCTAAAAAGGTTAATTTCAGCGATGTGGGCAACAATACCTTCATCCTCCAATTCAGCTGCTTGGGAGATTGGAAGAAGGTAGTGGAAGAGGGGCCCTGGCCCTTCCACAACTAAGGTTTAGTGATCAAACCCTACGATGGATATTCAAAACCATCGTCCCTGATACTTGATAGGCTGCCTATATGGGTGCAAATCCATGACATCACAGAAGCCTATCTGAAGCAGAAGGAAGTAATCAAGAATATGTCTTAACGCATTGGAAAATCTGTTAAAGTTTATACGGATGGTGCAACAGGAGGTAATTTCATTCGGGTCAGGGTTGAACTAGATGTTAACAAGCCTTTGGCGTGATTTACGTCAGTAATCTGTAAAAGGCGAGAGGGAAGTGTTTTTTATAAAATTCGAGAAAGTCCCGAAATTTGAAGTGTGTGGCATTATGGGCCATGAATATCTAGAGTGTGAACTGTAGGGTTCGTTGCATGGAAAACAAAAAAATTCTACCGCAAAGACGAATAAATCCAATATCCAATCTACGGAAAAGCCAATATCTAATCTATGAGATCGGAGCAACGAGATAGCTAAGAAACTAACCCTCGTAGATCCAAAGCCTTAACGAGATCAGATCACGTGGTTGATGTAGATGATGACCCACAAGTATAGGGGGTGTATCGTAGTACTTTCGATAAATAAGAGTGTCGAACCCAACGAGGAGCAGAAGGTGTTGACAAGCAGTTTCGATGAAGGATTCACTATAAATGCTCACAGACAAGTTTTCAGGGGGTTTTGATATAACAGATAAATAAAGTACAAGTAAGTAAAATGCGAGAGTAATAATTGCAGCGAGTGGCCCAATCCTTTTTTGCACAAAGGACAAGCCGGTTTGTTTACTTATAAAGACCAAACGTTCTTGAGGACACACGGGAATTTAGTCTAGTGCTTTCGCTTCATATAGTTGATTAATCTTCATTGTTTTGATAAGTGTTGTGTGGGTGAACCTATGCTAATGCACCGCCCTTCCTAGGACTAATACATACTTGTGATTAAACTCCTTGCAAGCATCCGCAAATACAAGAAAGTAATTAAGATAAATCTAACCACAGCCTTAAACTCTGAGATCCTGCTATCCCTCCTGCATCGATATACCAACGGGGGTTCAGGTTGCTATCACTCCGGCAACCCCACAATTAGCAACCGAATACAAGATGTATTCCCCTAGGCCCATAAAGGTGAAGTATCATGTAGTCGACGTTCACATGACACCACTAGAAGAATAACACCACAACTTAAATATCAAACCATTAAATATTACTCAACATAGTTCACTACTAACATTTAGACTTCACCCATGTCCTCAAGAACTAAACGAACTACTCACGAGACATCACATGGAACATGATCAGAGGTGATATAATGATGAATAACAATCTGAACATAAACCTTGATCCAATGGTTTCACTCAATAGCATCAATAACAAGGAGTAATCAACACCGGGAGAGTTTCCCCTATGAATTAACCAACATTCAACCCAAGATGTTACAGCGGAGACGAGGTGCAGCGGTGGAGATGGCGGTGTCGATGGTGGAGATGATGATGATGATGATGATGATCCCAATGAAGTCCAGCTTGATGACGGTGACGATGGCGACGATTTCCCCCTCCGGGAGGGAATTTCCCCGGCGGATTCCTGCCGGCCGGAGAGCTCTTTTCTCTCTGGTGTTTTTCCGCCCCGCAGAGGCGGCTGTGTCCCTTCTCGATTATCCCCAGTACCTTAGGTTTTCGGGTAGATGAAGTACGCGAAAGAGAGACGGCCGAGGGGGGTCGTGGGCCCCCTCCCCACATGGCGGCGCGGCCAGGGCAGGACCCGCGCCGGCCTATGGGGGGCCCATAGCGGCCCTCCTCGGCCTCCCCTTTTGGTTGGCTCCGTCATCTGGGAAAATAAGAACTTCGGTGTATTTTCCGTCAATTGTTGATCTTCAGAAATATGGTATCCTGACGGTGCTTTTTCCAGCAGAATTCTGACTCCGGTGAATAAATCTCCAATAATCATGAAACATGCAAAATAAGTGAAATAACATAAGTATCATCTCTAAATATGAAGTATATCAATGAGTAACAGTAAATTATGATATAAAATAGTGATGCAAAATGGATGTATCAACTCCCCCCAAGCTTAGACCTCGCTTGTCCCCAAGCGAAACTGAAACTCAGTAAACAAGACCACATGTTTATGAAGTGAAGAGTCGATAAATAAAATACGAACAAGAAGAATCACATTTATTAATTCACACAAGACATTCTAGTAAACATCTTCCTCATATAACTCAACTTGAAATAAGTAAAGAGAAATCACAAATAAAGGTGCATAGGAAATCATAATTGGTTATGGCAAACTTTGTTCTTGGTCAAAGAACTATTAACAGATTGTACTTATCTTCCAAGCAAGGCCTTTATATTAGAACTTATATGGCAGAGCTTACATCCTTAATCATAACAATCTCCTCATAATCATTGATAGCCTTCAAAGTCATATTCATTCAGATAAAATTTGTACTAAACAAGGAAGAATAAAATGCATGATTAAATAGATCATAATATAAATGGTTGGATCACAACAACTCAATTGCTAGCTTGAGATAGAGGGAAATAGGTTTACTGACTCAACATAAAAGTAAAAGATAGGCCCTTCGCAGAGGGAAGCGAGGATTAAATCATGTGCTAGAGCTTTTCAAGTTTTGAAATCATATAAAGAGCATAAAAGTAAGATTTTAAGAGGTGTTTGTTGTTGTCAACGAATGGTAGTGGGCACTCTAACCCCCTTGCCAAACAGACCTTCCAAGAGCGGCTCCCATGAAGGACGTTATCTCTACCAGCAAGGTAGATCATCCCTCTTCTCTTTTGTTTACACTTGTATCTTAGTTTTATTTATGGATGACACTCCCCCCAACCTTTGCTTTCACAAGCCATGGCTAACCGAATCCTCGGGTGCCTTCCAACATTTCACATACTATGGAGGAGTGTCTATTGCAAAATTAAGTTGCTTACTGATAAATCAGGGCAAAACATGTGAAGAGAATTATTAATGAAAGTTATTAATTGGGGTTGGGAACCCCGTTGCCAGCTCTTTTTGCAAAATTATTGGATAAGCGGATGTGCCGCTAGTCCATTGGTGAAAATCCGCCCAAGAAGATTGAAAGATAAAACACCACATACTTCCTCATGAGCTATAAAACATTGACACAATTAAGGAGTAACATAGTTTGAATCGTTTAAAGGTAGCACATGAAGTATTTACTTGGAGTGGCGCAAAATACCACATAGTAGGTAGTTATGGTGGACACAAATGACATGGGTTTGGTTTAAGGTTTTGGATGCACGAGAAGCATTCCCTCTCAGTACAGGTCTTTGGCTAGCAAGGTTGGGTAGCAAGCATAAGAGTTGAGGGAAACAAACAAATATATATGTGATAGAAACAATCATGTATCTTCCTTGTAAACACAAGCAATTTTAACTTCAGAATACTAAGCTCATTAGCTAACAAGAAAGAAAGATAATGAAATAATATATCTACATGTATTTCCTCTTTTCTATTTAAACTCAAAGTGTTGTTGCTATTGACCAATGCTAAGTTTGCCAAAACCAAATAGATTTACTTGATGCTCCCAAAGTGATATCAATATTAATGACAAGAGTAATCATATAACAGAATTTGCAAACTAAAATAAGGTGTGCAAAAAGTAAATGATAAGACTTCTCATTAATATTCCATAACGATAACTCACACCAAGGGATACATAGATGGCCAACTAAGAGAGAGATACTTCCACGCTGCAAACCATCTTATATAATAGGGATTTCTATTTTCGTGCCCTCAGGTCCTTAGATGTACTCAGTTTTCCCCAGCTCCTTAGTTTTTCCTCAGTTTTACCCAAACGTTTGTCTGAAACCCGCAGAAGCAGCTCAGACGGCAGGATTCCTGTTTAGTTGACCGTTCTGTCACGTGTGGGGCCGCGTCGTGTGGGCCCACGTCGCGTGGGGCTGGTAGAAAGGGACCGCGTGGGACAGGACGAGAAGCGTTTGGTTGCACGTGAGCGGAGAGCTGGGTTCCGTCTCTCTCGGCCCAAAATTGGCATTATTAAGTGCACCTTTTTCCCCTCTTTCTCTCTCGTCCTTTTCACCAAATTAGTATAAAATCTAGAGAAGCTTGCATTTCTGACTTTCTTCAATTATTTGTGCCTTTTGGCCCTCGTTGTTTGCCCAATATGGCAGCAAATCTAGTACTCCCTCCGGTCCATATGTATGTAGTTAAATCTAGAAGCAAATCTCCGAGGATAATGTACGATAAATTCACGAGTCATAGTAAATCAAGAAAACTAAGTACGGCCAACAAAATATAGTAGACTAGGGATAGATAATCCCTAGATAATATGGATAGATAATAGGCTGCATACACAGCAGCCAACATAGTAACGAGGTTCTTCACAAGCACCATCATACTAACATAACAACAAGGGATCCCTAGCTAACAACAAAGGGATCCCAACAACAAACTAGGAGGCAGCAGCAGCAGCACACGTCCAGGACTCCGCCTACCCCATCTGGCTCTGCCTCCACTTGTTGCTCTTGCTCCCCTTGGGAGCCTTGGGCTTGAGCGGAGGCATTCGCCCGGCGGAGATCTCCACCCGCTGCAAGTGATACGTCTCCAACGTATCGATAATTTCTTATGTTCCATGCTACTTTATTGATGATACCTACATGTTTCATGCACATTATATGTCATATTTGTGCATTTTCTGGAACTAACCTATTAACAAGATGCCGAAGAGCCGATTCTTTGTTTTCTCGCTGTTTTTGGTTTCAGAAATCCTAGTAAGGAAATATTCTCGGAATTGGACGAAATCTTCGCCCAGGGTCCTATTTTTGCACGAAGCTTCCAGAAGACCGAAGAGGGAAGGAAGTGGGGCCACGAGGCGCCGACACCATAGGCCGGCGCGGCCCAGGCCCTGGCCGCGCCGACCTAGGGTGTGGGGCCCTCGTGTGGCCCCCTGCGTTGCCCTTCCGCCTACTTAAAGCCCCCGTCGCGAAACCCCCAGTACCGAGAGCCACGATACGGAAAACCTTCCAGAGACGCCGCCGCCGCGAATCCCATCTCGGGGGATTCAGGAGATCGCCTCCGGCACCCTGCCGGAGAGGGGATTCATCTCCCGGAGGACTCTTCATCGCCATGATCGCCTCCGGAGTGATGAGTGAGTAGTTCACCCCTGGACTATGGGTCCATAGCAGTAGCTAGATGGTCGTCTTCTCCTTGTTGTGCTTCATTGTTGGATCTTGTGAGCTACCTAACATGATCAAGATCATCTATCTGTAATACTATATGTTGTGTTTGTCGGGATCCGATGGATAGAGAATACTATGTTATGGTGATTATCAATCTATTGTTTATGTGTTGTTTATGATCTTGCATGCTCTCCGTTATTAGTAGAGGCTCTGGCCAAGTTTTTGCTCTTAACTCCAAGAGGGGGTATTTATGCTCGATAGTGGGTTCATGCCTTCATTGACACCTGGGATCGTGACGGTAGGTTCTAAGGTTGTGATGTGCTTGTTGCCACTAGGGATAAAACATTGATGCTATGTCTAAGGATGTAGTTGTCGATTACATTACGCACCATACTTAATGCAATTGTCCGTTGCTTAGCAACTTAATACTGAATGGGGTTCGGATGATAACCTCGAAGGTGGACTTTTTAGGCATAGATGCAGTTGGATGGCGGTCTATGTACTTTGTCGTAATGCCCAATTAAATCTCACTATATTTATCATATCATGTACATGCATTGTTATGCCCTTCTCTATTTGTCAATTGCCCGATTGTAATTTGTTCACCCAACATGCTTTTATCTTATGGGAGAGACACCTCTAGTGAACTGTGGACCCCGGTCCTATTCTTTACATAACATACAATCTATCGCAATTGTGTTTTACTTGTTTTCTTTGCAAACATCTTCCACTCGATACGTTTAATCCTTTGTTACAGCAAGCCGGTGAGATTGACAACCTCATCTGTTTCGTTGGGGCAAAGTACTTTGGTTGTGTTGTGCGGGTTCCACGTTGGCGCCGGAATCCCTGGTGTTGCGCCGCATCACATTTCGCGACCATCAACCTTCAACGTGCTTCTTGGCTCCTCCTGGTTCGATTAAACCTTGGTTTCTTTCTGAGGGAAAACTTGCCACTGTGCGCATCATACCTTCCTCTTGGGGTTCCCAACGGACGTGTACATTTACGCGCATCAGCAAGCTGCGGAGGTGCATGCCGAGTGCCCTGTGCTTGGCGCGGAAGGAGTGGACGTTCACCGTCGTGCCGATGTTGGGGAAGGTGTTGCTGATGTTCTCAGCATGCGTGACGAGGCAGTTGAAGTCCGTGGCGCCGAGTCTCCTGGTGCAGAAGGGGCACCTGTAGACCTCCTTGGCGAAGCGAGGAGATGTCTTGGCCGACCTGCGGCCTCCGCAACACACGACGAGTCTTGACGTCCTCCTCCTCTTCGTCGCTCGCCGACGTCGGCTGCCGGACATCTGATCCATATCAAACAGAAACTAGTGAATGAGTTGCAACGATGACTAACGTACATGATAACAAAGTTAAGAAAAACAGAGTCAGCCTCGGTTAGAGTGGACATGATTATATATCTACGGGGAAAGTGTTAGCGAACTAAAGCTCACGCACAACAGATTTGTACACGGCAATGGTTCGCTGAACCCTCCCTGTAAAAATTTGTGCCCAACCATTCATCATAGGCAAAGAAACAGATTCTAGATCTGAACTAGATCTGAACTTGAACACATTCGAGATTATTTGCAAAATTAAACGGTTGATATCTTTTGATTAGTGCATAAAATAACTGATTGAGATCCCATGATTACTTGCATAAATTAAGCTGATTGAGATCCAATATAACTTGCATAAATTAACCGAACAGCCGAACCCCAAATCTTAAACGAAATCAAGAAGTGATCAAAACAAAATGGAATAAAATCGGCGCAAATATTAGCCCAATACTCATCCATCTACAGATACATCTACACCAGCAAAAATAGGGTTCAAAAAGGAATGGGGAACAAAAAAGGAAGCAAACCGTAGTTACCTCGTTCCATGGGTCCTCCAGGGAGGTGTCGTAGGGGTTCGGGGGCGGGACGTACGGCACGGGGTCGTAGGGGTCCCATCCCACCGGGATCTGACTGCCACCGGCGGCAGCAGCCTCCGATGCACCGGCGACGGCGGCGGCGGCGGCGGCGGCGACGTCCATAGAGGGGACGGCGCCGAAGATGGAGGCGTCGCGCTTCGAGCCTACCTCGACGATGGGATTGGCATTCTCCTTGTCCATCTCTCCGGCGGAGGAAGAGGAAGAGGGAGAGGGAGAGGGTTTTTGCTTTGGAGAAGATGATGGGACGTGAGAGAGTTGGCGATGCGTGAGCGAGTGAGAGTGACGAGAGAGAGTGCGAGGAGGCGTCTATAAAGGCGAGGGGTGGTTAATGCGACCCGCGTCCTACGCGTGCACGGGTGCACGTACGCACGTCTTGGACTTCGCAACGCGACACGCGTCCACGATTGCACGTCTCGACTTCTCCACCACGACCCGCGTCTACGCGTCAACAATTGCACGTGTCCTCGAGTCTAACCCTGGAAATTTAGATATACTCAGGTATACCCTCGAGTCTTATACTAGCAGTTTTTGTGTGCTCAATTTTCCCCTTGAGTGCTAATACTGGCTAGTGCAATATACTCAGTTTTACCCTCAAGTGGCTGGTCAACAGAGTGTCAACAAATGGGATTAACTAGTTAAATGAGTCATTTAATGTGCAAAAAAATCCGAAAAAGAGCGGCACTTACTCATGGAGTCTTTACCACAAATTGCCACTTCTCAAATCATAGATAAATCATAGATAAATCAAGTTTTACCACAAATTGCCACTTCTCAAATCACCTAGTAGCTATGAAGGTGCATGGTTTTCCACAATAAGCCCTTCCCAAAACAGCTTCCCCCAAATCATACTTTGTCTAAATGAGGCCCCAATTCTCACACTGATGTATATTGGTATTGCAAATAGTTTGAGGTAGGCCAAGATGGGTTTCATTGTACAAACCAGGCATTTTCCATTTTTTAAATCTCATATTTGAATCCCTTAGTCATGTTTACTACTCACTTGCCCTTGGTTTCTTGATACTACTCGGTTTGCCCTCTCCCTTCACAAACTCTCACGAGACGCCCAACATTGCCACGATTGGTCTAGCCCATGTCACGCGGATCGTGCCTGTCGAAGCCGTTGATCGTATGATCTAGCACGGGCGGGATAACCCCTATCTCTCTACTGAGTGGGCCACCACCCTCTCTCTCTCTCTCTCTGTCGTCGGTTAGCTTCACGCAAAGTTTGGTTTTCTGCATTATTTTCACGAGCTAAATTATAAACTCTTTTTAGGCATTACTTTTCACGCAAAAAATGATAAACCATCACCGATTTGTTGTAGCCATTACTTTTCACGCAAAAAATGATACACCATCACCCATTTCGTGTACCCATTACTTTTCACGCAAAAATGATAAACCATCACGATTTTGTTGTAGCCATTACTTTTCACGCAAAAAATGATACACCATCACCCATTTCTTGTAGCCATTACTTTTCACGCAAAAAACGATAAACCATCACCGATTTTGTTGTAGCCATTACTTTTCACGCAAAAAATGATACACCATCACCCATTTCTTGTAGCCATTACTTTTCACGCAAAAAACGATAAACCATCACCGATTTTTTTTGTAGCCATTACTTTTCACGCAAAAAAAATGATACACCATCACCCATTTCGTGTACCCATTACTTTTCACGCAAAAAACGATAAACCATCACCGATTTTGTTGTAGCCATTACTTTTCACGCAAAAAATGATACACCATCACCCATTTCTTGTAGCCATTACTTTTCACGCAAAAAACGATAAACCATCACCGATTTTGTTGTAGCCATTACTTTTCACGCAAAAAATGATACACCATCACCCATTTCTTGTAGCCATTACTTTTCACGCAAAAAATGATAAACCATCAACGATTTGTTGTAGCCATTACGGTAAATGATAAACTATCACGAATTACCATTTCTTTTAGGCATTACTTTTCACGGTAAAATGATAAACTATATCATGAAGTTCCATTTCCGTCAAGATAGTCCGCATTACTTTTGTTGAGATATATACCCCCACAACGGTCATCTCCTCCTTAAATTATTGTGTAAACCCCCACAACGGTCACCTCCTCCTTAATTTATTGTGTAAACCCCTACAACGGTCATCTCTCCCTTATAAACACCCACAACGGCCATCCCTTGTGTCAATAAGTTCTGCCTCTCTCTTCTTCGTTCACATACACTTGATCATCCATTGCCATGGCTTCCACGTCTCGGACGCGGAGACGGAAGGGGAAGGGGAAGGGGAAGGGGCGGCCGGGGTGGTGGATCATCATCATTGCCACCACCACCGTCGTCAGCAACTTGCCATTGATCATGAGAGGAGTTCTTCATCGTCATCTATGAAGACCCTTTGGTCAGAAGGTACGTATGCGTTCCCACACTATATGATGCATGTGATTAATTATGGGCATGTTCTAAAAAACCTTTAATTTCAAACGATCGGCGCTCGATCTCTTTGCGGGCACTCCCAAAAAGTTTGCGGACTATCTTGACGGCCGGGAGCCGGCTAAGGTGTATGCTGCGAGCGGTGGCTGCGGTCCTCGTCTACTGGACCGGTGGAGGTCCTATTTGATCGAGACAAGGCCGGATGTATCTCGACAAGGGCTGGGAGAATTTCGCCATCGCGCATGGTGTGGATTTCGGCTGCTACGTACACTTCAAATATGAAGGCGATGATGTGCTCACAGTGAAGGTGTTCGACGGAACAATGTGCAGGAAGTACTACTACTCAGACGACGAAGATACTGACGATGAAAGCGACGACGACAACGTGAAGCCATGCATCTATCCCCTTTAGAGATCTAGCTATTTTCTATATATTTAGAGATCTAGCTATTTTCTATATATTATGCACAATGTTTAACATAAGAGTCACTTTAAATTAAGCTACGAAAATAGTCACCCACTTGCCATGGGGTGAGGCGGCCTGACGGGCGGCTCTATATTATATTCTCTAAATAAATAGACAACCCCGGCGGTCATTGGGCTGCGGAGGCCCCACGGAGCGGCAATATATGATTTTCTATAAATAAATAGACGACCCCCGCTGGTCATTGGCCGCGGCAGCCCACGGAGCGGCAAATATATGTCTTTTCTGAAAAATAGACGACCCCACTGGTCATTGGCTGCGGCAGCCCCTCGGAAGCGGCAATATATGACTTTTCTGAAAAATAGATGACCCCACTTTGGTCATTGGCTACGACGAGCCCAATAGAGCGGCCCCATTTGTCGGCACTGAGATGGGTCGAGAGGAGGCGCCTCTGTGCGGCCCCACCCCGTCGGATTAACGGTAGCATGTAAGGCCTCGACCGACGGCAACCCTCCCGTCCGGCGTATGCGGGGGTTTCAAACTAGAGGGAGGGGAAAAGCGAGAGAAAAACTAACGAGGGTGGGGAAAAGCCGAGCACAACTAAGGAC